>NC_044550.1:186873056-187070556 GCF_007565055.1 Rhinopithecus roxellana | reverse complement strand
AGTATGGACTGGGCATTTGTATGGTTCTGATTTTGATACCATGTGTTTGATAAATCTGTTTCTATTTATAATGCAAATTCTGGAGTCTATCCTTCTCTTTCTCCTTGATCTTTATATCCCTGAAAAAAATTGGAGCACATATTAAGTAAATTAATATTAGGTAAAAGTAAATTTTGATACTCCCAAAAATGTGGTTCACATAATATATTGACAATGGTAAAAAGAACAGATTTCCAGAACTGGCAAAAATACGGTGAGAAAACAGCATGTTCCTGCACTGCCTGAGAGGCCAACCTGAAAACATGAATCAAAAGCCTTAAAATGTGCACACATTTTAACCTACCATTAAATCCCTAGAAGTTAGTCCTATAGCAATTCTCACACAAATGTGCAAAAGATGTTTATGTTGATATTTTTATAATAGGAATAAACAAACTTGGTAATGAATAGGATACTGGGATAGATTAAAAAAAAATAAGGTTGAAAAACTTTCGTCATTTTTTATCTCTGACCACACACACACACACACACACACACACACACTCACACACTCACACATCACCCTTAGACACATAAAATACTATTTCAGAAGGTAGTTCAAACATTGAAATTATGATTTGCCATCCTAACTGGACAAGTGACATCACAGCAGAGCTCTTCTGGGCTAAGGAGCCATATTTAACAGTTTCAGCTTGGTTATGTTAGCATCACAACCCTAGCCTATGAATAGCTCTGATGAAGCAAAACTGAAAGCAGTATTATGAACATTGGTTGAATCCCAAGTCAGAGAGTTAGTTTAGTTCCAATTGCCTACCTTGTATAGCTGGGATAAAAAAAGATAATTCCATGTACAAAGCCAAAAACGTATTTAACAATTTTTAAAATGAGACAGATACTGTGATCTCTATTTAGGGTATAGCCTAGAGATCTTTCTGAGATTTAGCTGCAGAGCAATGTTTTGTTTGGTTATGTGGTTACAGGTAGGCTAATAAATGGAGCTTTACATTGACAGTGAGTGTTTAAATTAATGGTAAGGAAGTTGAAAGGAAAGCTTATCCAGGTTGTACTAAAGATACAATGATACAACGATAGGCTGCACATGAGAGACATATTTGAAAAGATATACACAGCAAGTTGAAAGAGATAAAGCTGATTATAAGGCAAGCACATTTATGTCCAAAGTAACAGGGTTGAGATTAATATCTGATAAATAAAACATTTGAGAAGAAATGCACTAGTCAAAGAATGTTATTTTATAGTAATAAATAGAACTGTCTATATTAAAATATTATGGTGTTCATTGTAATAAAAGACATGAGAACATGACATGTTTTATCTTATCATGATATATTAAGTAAAAAATACTTAAAAACACATAAATGACAGATATACAGCAGCAGCAGCAACAGGAGTTTTTGACTATCACCATCTCTTCAACAGCAAACAAGTAGACAAAAAGAGGTCATAGATAAGGAAACAAAGTATACACTGGACTTAATTGTGACATGGCTTTCTGAAATGGGATATATTCTACTACTGCAACTTTCAATTACTCCATGCTTTTTGTCAATATTTGTTATTATCAATCTTGAATTTTAGGCACTGGGAGTATGTGTAGGTGTATCACATTGCAGTTTTATTTTGCATTTCTCTGATGATTGATGGCACTGAATACATTGTTATATGCTTATTAGGTATTTGGGTATACTCTTTTTTGAAGTTTTTGTTCAAGTATTTCACCCACGATAAATTTGGAATTTCTCCTTTCTTACTGATTTGTAAAAATTCTTATGTATTCTGGATGTGAATTTTTGATAGTAAAAAACATACCTTTATTTAAACATTCTTTTCTTTAAAGGAGCCAAAAGGAAAACCAGACAATAGAGAGAACAGAAGAGAACTTCACTATTACAGGAACATAATCTTCATGAAGAGATGGAAAATTAGGTATCTTACTCATAAATAGTAACAGGCTGTTAAAATAGGAAGAATAAGAATGAGAAAAAGCAGTTTAAAAAAATTAAACATGAAAATTATTATGCATTTAGTAGTACCTTTGAATTAAAATTCCAGAAATTTGGAGAAAATAAAAGCAAAATACAACAGAGAAGAACAGAAATAAATGCAAGAAACATAAAAATAAAATGATAAATTCAGGATGTGAAACATTCAAATTTTAGGAGTTATAGAATGTGAGATTTTGAAAATGTGTGATGACATTACAAATGAAGAAGGCAGGTCATAAAGAGAACACAAAATGTTTCCAGAAAAATAAAAAAAAGAATAGATTTGTACAAATTATCATAAACTAGATATTGGAAATTCTTTTTTTTTTTTCTTTCTTTTTTTTTTTTTTTTTTTTTTTTTGAGACGGAGTCTCACTGTGTCACCCAGGCTGGAGTGCAGGGGCGCAATCTCGGCTCACTGCAAGCTCCACCTCCTGGGTTCATGCCACTCTCTCACCTCAGCCTTCAGAGCAGCTGGGACTACAGGCACCCGCCACCAGGCCTAATTTTTTGTATTTTTTAGTAGAGACAAGGTTTCATCGTTCTAGCCAGGATGATCTCGATCTCCTGACCTCGTGATCTGCCCACCTCAGCTTCCCAAAGTGCTGGGATTACAGGTGTGAGCCACAATGCACGGCCAATATTGGAAATTCTCAACTGCTATTATTGGAAATGAGAAATGCATCAAACTACACGTCAATAATTCTGTAAAAATATTACCTCATCAAAATATCAATAAATAATGTCTATTTTAGAAATGCATAATTTCGATTTTTTTCTTGGCTGGGAGTGGTGGCTCACGCCTGTAATCCCAGCACTTTGGGAAGCCCAAGCAGGTGAATCACCTGAAGTCAGGAGTTCAAGACCAGTCTGGCCAACGTGGTGAAACCTCATCTCCACTAAAAATACAAAACTTAGCCAGTCTTGGTGGCGTACACCTGTAGTCCCAGCTATTCGGGAGGCTGAGGCATGAGAATTGCTTGAACCTGGGAGTCGGAGGTTGCAGTGAGCCAAGATCACACCACTGTGCCCAAGCCTGGGCAACAGAGCGAGACTCTGTCTCAAATATATATATATATTCTGCAGCAGAACAAGGAAGTCAGACAGGAGCAGAAGGATGAGATATGCTGAAAGATGGAAACCCAGAGCAAGAAAAGAAACACTAATAAGTTGTTATTTTGAATATAAGATATACATTTAACAGAGTTGGGGAAAACATTGCTAATATATGCACAGCAAATAAACACAAAATATGAAGTGCACAAGAAAATCAATGTTTCCATATTATATATTCCAATATTATATATTATATATAATGTGTAGATATATATAAATATTATATATTCCAATATTATATATATTATATATATATATAAATGTGTAGAAAGAGTGCTGATGAGAAAGTGTTTGCAAGAGAACTAAATGACCATCTCTCATAAAGGAAGTGAATGAAGTTCTAACATTGAGCAATCCCCACATCGCCATATTGTTTAGATCAGCAGTCCGCAGCCTTTTTGGCACCAATGACTGGTTTCATGGAAGACAATTACTCCATGCCAGGGTTGTGGGGGGTGGTGGTGGGGGGAGGTGGCTTCAGGATGAAACTCTTCTACCTCAGGTCATCAGGCATTAGTTAGATTCTTGTAAGTATTGCACAACCTAGATCCCTCGCATGCACAGTTCACAATAGGGTTTGAGTTCCTATGAGAATCTTACGCTGCCATTTATCTGACAGGAGGTGAAAATACCCACTGGCCACTCACCTCTGCTGTGTGGCCTAGTTCCTAAAAGGTCACAGACTGGTACTGGTCCATGGGCTAGGGGTTGTAGACCCCTGGTTTAGATTATGTAGTTAAATATCAGGCAATAGAAACAGCTAAAAGAATTAGAAATGGGTGTTGAATTGAGTTGGGCTAGGGTACTCTGGATTTAGAAATATTATCATTTTATCACTATAAGATCTTTAGGTTAAACCGCTTTTTCTTGTTTGTTTGTTTGTTTGTTTGCGAGACAGAGTCTCACTCTGTCACCCAGGCTGGAGTGCCATGGTGTGATCTCTGCTCATTGCAACCTCTGCCTCCCGGGTTCAAGAGATTCTCCTGCCTCAGCCTCCCGAGTAACTGGGATTACAGGCGCCTGCCACAATGCCTAGCTAATTTTTGTATTTTTAGTAGAGATGGGGTTTCACCATGCTGGTCAGGCTAGTCTTGAGTTCCTGACCTCAGGTGATCCACCCGCCCGGGCCTCCCAAAGTGCTGGGATTATAGGTGTGAGCCACTGCTCCCAATCTAGGTCAAACTGATTAAAAAAAAAAAAAAAAAAAAAAAAATATGTACTGTATTACTTTAATGAAAAGTAAAAGTTTATTTTAAGTGACCAATATTTTTAATGAATTCCTAAATATTATAACCTCATAATTTCACTAAAAAATTACTTGGAAGCATATATGTTTGGTGAAAAATCAGTGACCAAAATACCAATAGAGAAAATGTTAAATACTAGAGAAAAACTAGAGCCTTAGTAGACTTTCATTAATTCCAAAGAATTTGCCTGAATCTAATTAGTATTTATACAAAGAGTGATTAGTATCGGTGATCAAGACTGAGAAAACTGAAATGACTGATGGAAATATTAATTTTTGAAACATCATTCTGCTTAATATACTTTTGCAATACTTAAAGGAATTAGGAAGGGTGAGGAATGTGAGTAATTGAGGTCATTTCTCATATAAATCTGAAAGTCTGCAGAGCTAACATAAGTGTAGAGATTCCTTTGAGTTTGCTGCTGCAAGCCAAGAAATAGTCCCACTAATTACTAGAAATAAGGGAGACTGTGAGGACATAACATAATGATTTATAGCCTTTACTTGTAATTTGGTAGAAACATGATCCATATGCAGAAACACTCATTCATACACATTAGACAAATGAGATCTGATCCTAAAAATGAAATTTTGATACTGAAATGAAATTTTGATACTGAGGAGTTAAATGGATATACTTTAAGAAACTTCTCTGAAAATATGTTTTGAATCTATCTTTGAAACATCCACTGAAAAAAAAGTTTGCAATTTTAATGATAGAATGCTATTTTTTTCAGCTCAATAAATTTAATTTAGTAAATCAGATCTTTAAAGTCCATTTATATATTGGACAGCAAAGTAGTTATTTAATCAATGCAAACTTTAATGTACATTTTTACTTTTTTCCTTCCTCCCTAGTAGTCTCCATGTGGAGCACCTACTGGATGACAGGTATTATGCTGGGATTTAAAATACCCTCATAAGTATCATAAAAATCAGGGAGTTCAAGGAGTATTCTGTGAATAAGGAAATTTATGTTCAAAGATGTTTATTAAATTGTCCAATATTACAGTGCTATCATACACAAAAAGATATCTTTCTGAACACAAATGCAATACTTTTAAATTACTTTTAAAATGAGGTAACATGCTGCCTCATTTTGATTAATAAGTGTTCTTTCAGTTAATAAATGTTCATTGAGTGCCTGGTATCTGTCATGCCCTGTTTTTGACACTGAGATGGAAAAATAAATAAAATGAATGTTTTTAATGATTCTCATAGCCTAATGGAGAGAATATTCACATAAACACATATTTTGGGAAGCATGAAAATTTGGTTTTGGCCTTACTATTCCTTTTATGGGAATTTTTGTACAAGTTGGGAAAATGAATTAAGACCAGAATGCCACTACAAAATTTCATGAAATTCCAAGACTCCAAAATAGCACTGATAAATCATCTTCAACTATGATATAAAAATAAGCAGTAAAAAGAAAAATTTTAAAAGTTAGGGAAAAACGTATCAAAAATTCAATTTTGTTTTCATGTATCAAACTACAATACAGAGCTTTCACAAATGATTTAGCAACAGATTTTTAAAAATTATTATTTTAAGCCTATAGAGGCAAAAATTTGGAGGAGATTCCTATTATAATGATTGCAATAGAATGTCAAGCATTTTCTGTGGAAGAATATCAAGAAGTTTTTATTTTTATTCAAGCTGTAAATTCTAAGCAACAGAATTCTGCGTAGAAGACATGTTGTCGAGAAGCTTGTTCTTGACTTATTTCTGTTGTATACAGCAACAAAAAGTTTGTGATATTATTGAATAAGTACTTTTCTTATTTTTATAATTACACATTTAGATATAAAGATATTACCATAAATCTTTAAGTCTGAGTATGCTGAACCAATGAAGATTTTAATCATTCTTCTATCTGAAAATTTTCTGAGTCTCACAAAACTAACAACTGAGTGAATCTGGTGACTTATGTGTAGAATG
Organism: Rhinopithecus roxellana; assembly: GCF_007565055.1. Taxonomy (NCBI): domain Eukaryota; kingdom Metazoa; phylum Chordata; class Mammalia; order Primates; family Cercopithecidae; genus Rhinopithecus; species Rhinopithecus roxellana. The sequence goes on along the minus strand of NC_044550.1, from coordinate 187,064,247 downwards.
GGAAATCAGCAAACAAAATGTCATATAGTTGTGACGAACAATGAAACAAATGTGATGAAGACTGTGAGTGACATGGGAATAAGCAGATGATAGATATTTAGTTCACATACTTTAGTATGTGTTGGAAAAGTAATTAGAGCACAAAAAGCATAACATAAATACTGTCCTGAAGCAGAAAAATAGTGCTTTCATGTTATCACTCTACCTTATCCAAAAATAATCTACGTGACATAAGAAAGATAATGGAACTGCTTTGCCAGATATCAGATGTTCAAACAAGATGGAATTGAAGATATAACACTTTTTAAAAAGATTAACGTTAAGAAAGCTTTAACACTGTATTACATCAATGACAGTACCAACATAAAAGACAACTTTCTTGCAAATAACAGTTTATTAGAATCTGCTAAGGAAATAACCAAACTGGTATGACTTGTGGACAGAAGTATTTCTTATATTGTGCTTTCTATAAAAACAAAAAATCTTCCAATGTTTTGCTTCACAGAACATGCTGAAATTAGTGTGCATGGAATGAAAGCTGAGGTACAGGTGGGAATTTAGAGATTTGTTATACAGAAACCAATTAAATATCTCCATTGCTATATTGCTAAATCCAAGAGTAAAAAAAAAAAAAAAATTACCTTAGGTAAGTGTAAGGCAACAACTAAATAAAAATATGCCCAATAAAATAATATGTGAAGACAGTTTTGAAAATATGCAGAATCTTCTTCATTCAGTGAGAAAAACTTCCATTTGAGGGATTGATGTTATGACCTCACAGGAATGGAAATCTTTACCTAGATAATCGAAAACTTTCAAATTTAGTGGCAACGTCACTATCCACAGAGTGGCCTATACTGGCAGAGTTACTCCAAAACTTTTCCATACCCACTATCCACAGTTGAAAGTGAGTGGAGAAATTATTTTTTCTAATTAAATATTAAAACTCTTAGAATTGACTTTTAACATTTTAAATAGTAAAACTGTAATCATAATTACATTTTCGGGAACATTTTCAGATTTTTCTGGAAGTCCCATAATTTCAATCTAGAATGGTGTTAGTTGGCCTCCTCTAAATATTAATTTTGACATTTAACTATTTGGCATTCAACTAAAAACTGTATGGAGAGCACATCTACAATTATAATGTAATGTGATAATTTTAGTAATAGAAACATTGTCAAGGTTATCAGATAATAGATGCAGGAGGTGGTGGACTCTACAGAAGGGTGTCAAGGAAGACTATAAAAAAAGTATTTTGAGTCATGGTTTGCAGATGAGAGAGCCTCTTCTGTGGTAGTATTTAGAAAGGAACAAGAAAGAAATAATGATAACCATTTTTTTCTCTATTATATATAAAAAGGTGGTATATATATGCAGAACATGCAGATTTGCTGCACAGCTTTACGTGTGCCATGGTGGTTTGTTGCACCTACTGACCTATCCTCTAAGTTCCCACCCTCACCTCCCACCCCCCAACAGGCCCTGGTGTGTATTGTTCCTCTCTCTGTGTCCATGTATTCTCATTGTACAACTCCCACTTATGACTGAGAATATGGGATGTTTGGTTTTCTGTTCCTGTGTTACTTTGCTGAGAATGATAGTTTCCAGCTTCATCAATGTCCCGTGCAAAGGACATGATCAAATTCCTTTTTATGGTTTAATAGTATTCCATAGTGTATGTGTACCATATTTTCTTTATCCAGTCTATCACCGATGGACATTTGGGTTGGTTCCATGTCTTTGCTATTGTAAATAGTACTGCAATAAACATACATGTGCATGTGTCTTTATTGTATAATGATTTATATTCCTCTGGGTATATACACAGTAATGGGATTGCTGAGTCAAATAGTATTTCTCTTTCTAGATCCTTGAAAAATTGTCATACTGTCTTCCATAATTGTTGAACTGATTTACTTCCCACCAACAGTGTAAAAGTGTCCCTTTTTCTTCACAGCCTCGCTAGGATCTATTGTTTCCTGACTTTTTAATAATCACCATTCTGACTGGCATGAGATAGCATCTCATTGTGGTTTTGATTTGCATTCCTCTGATAATCAGTGATGTTGACCTTTTTTTCAGATGTTTTTTGGCCACATAAATATCTTTTTTTTTTTTTTTTTTTTTTTTTTTTTTTTTGAGATGGAGTCTTACTCTGTTGCCCAGGCTAGAATGCAGTGGCGCAGTCTCGGCTCACTGCACACTCCGTCTTCTGGGTTCAAGCGATTCTCCTGCCTCAGACTCTTGAGTAGCTGGGATTACAGGCACCTGCCACCACGCCTGGCTAATTTTTGTATTTTTAGTAGAGACGGGGTTTCACCATATTTGTCAGGCTGTTCTTGAACTCCTGACCTCATGATCTGCTTGCCTCTGCCTCCCAGAGTGCTGGGATTGCAGGTGTGAGCCACCGCACGTGGCCAAATATCATCTTTTGAGAAGTATCTGTTCATATTTGTTGCCTACTTTTTGATGTGGCTGTTTGTTTTTTTCTTGTAAATTTGTTTAAGTTCCTTGTAAATTCTGGATATTAGACCTTTGCCAAATGGGTAGATTGCAAAAATTTTCTCCAATTCCCTAGGTTGCCTGTTCATTCTGATGATAGTTTCTCTTGCTGTGAAAAAGCTCTTTAGTTTAATCAGATCCCATTTGTCAATTTTGTCTCTTGTTGCAATTGCTTTTGGTGTTTTGTTCATGAAGTCTTTGCCCATGCCTATGTCCTGAATGGTATTACTTAGGTTTTCTTCTGGGATTTTCATGGTTTTGGGTTTTACATTTAAGTCTTTAATCCATCTTGAGTTAATTTGTGTATAAGGTGTAAGGAAAGGGTTCAGTTTCAGTTTTCGGCATATGGCTAACCAGTTTTCCCAGCAGCATTTACTGAATAGGATATCTTTTCCCCATTGCTTGTTTTTGTCAGGTTTGTTGAAGATCAGATGATTGTAGACGTGTGGTGTTATTTCTGAGGTCTCTGTTCTGCTCCATTGAGCTACATGTCTGTTTTGGTACCAGTACAATGCTGTTTTTGTAACTGTAGCCTTGTAGTATAGTTTGAAGTCAGGTAGCCCGATGCCTCCAGTTTTGTTCTTTTTGCTTAGGATTGTCTTGGCTGTATGGGTCTTCTTTGATTTCATATGAAATTTAAAATAGTTTTTTTTCTAATTTTGTGAATTATGTTAACGGTAGTTTGATGGGAATAGCATTGAATCTATAAATTACTTTGGGCAGCACGGCCATTTTCATGATATTGATCCTTCCTATCCATGAGGATGGAATGTTTTTCCATTTGTTTGTGTCCTCTCTTATTTCCTTGAGCAGTGGTTTGTAGTTCTCCTTGAAGAGGTCTTTCACATCCCTTGTTAGCTGTATTCCTAGGTACGTTATTATATTTGCATCAATTGTGAAAGGGAGTTCATTCATGATTTGGCTCTCTGATTGTCTACTGTTTGTGTATAGGAATGCTTGTTATTTTTGCACATTAACTTTGTATCCTGAAACTTTGCTGAAGTTGCTTGTCAGTTTAAGGAGTTTTGCGGCAGAGATGATGGGGTTTTCTAAATATAAAATCATGTCGGCTACAAACAGAGAAAATTTGATTTCCTCTTTTCCTATTCAAACACCCTTTATTTTTTTCCCTTGCCTGACTGCCATGGCCAGAACTTCCAACACTATGTTGAATCAGAGTGGTGAGAGAGGGCATCTTTGTCTTGTACCAGTTTTCAGAGGTTCCATTTGCCCATTCAATATGATGTTGGCTGTGGGTTTGTCATAAATAACTCTTACAATTTTGAGATATGCTCCATCAATACCTAGTTTATTGAGACTTTTTAACATGAAGGGATATTGGATTTTATCAAATGCCTTTTCTGCATCTTTTGAGATAATCTGTGGTTTTTGTCATCGGTTCTATTTATGTGATCGATTATGTTTATTGATTTTCATATGTTGAACCATTGGTTTGCCAGTATTTTGTTGAAGATTTTTGTATCAATGTTCATCAGGGATATTGGCCTGAAGTTTTTTTTTCCTATGTCTTTTCCTGGTTTTGATATCAGGATGATTCTGGCCACATAAAATGAGTTAGGGAGTAGTCCCTCCTTTTCAATTGCTTGGAATATTTTTAGAAGGAATGGTACCACCTCCTCTTTATATTTCTGGTAGAATTCAGCTATGAATCCATCTGGTCCTGGGCTCTTATTTATGATACCCAATCTGATAGGAAGTGTAAAAAATTCATACAACTTCAAAAACAAATGTAATGCTATATTTTTTTTCTGGACAAGTATTGTTATGTCTTCTATCTAAGCAATTTTTTCAAGTGAGACAACAATGCAGTTTGCCACATTGATTGACCCCTCCTTTCAAGAACAATTTATCTGTGGCATGTGATGCTGTTTGATAGCATTTTACCCACAGTAGAACTTTTTTCAAAAATTGAAGTAAATCCTCTTAAAGTCTGCCACTACATTATCAACTAGGTTTATATATAATGTTCTAAATTCCTTGTTGTCATTAGAACAATGTTCACACCATCTTCACTAGGAATGGATTCCTTCCTAAGAAACCACTTTCTTTGCACATCTATAAGAAGCAACTACTTATTCATTAAAATTGTATCATAAAATTGAAGCAGTTTGATCAAATCTTCCAGGCTCCACTTCTAATTCTGATTCTCTTGCTATTTCCACCACATCTGTAGTTACTTCCTCTGCCAAAGGGGTACAAAGATGTAACCCTCAAAGTACATCTATGGGCGTTGAAATCAGCTTCTTTCAAAGTTAATGCTGATATTTTGGCCTCCTCCCATGAAAAACAAATGTTCTTATTGACATTTAGAATTGGGAATTATTTCCATAAGGTTTTCAATTTACTTTGCTCAGATTCATCGGAATAATTTACCTATGGAAGCAATAGTCTTACAAAATAAAATTCTTAAATGATAAAGCTTGAAAGTCAAAATTACTTCTTGATCCCCAGGCTGTCTAATGAATGCTGTGTTAGCAGGCATAAAACATTAGTGTTCTTGTACATCTCCATCAGAGCTCTGGGGTAACTAGGTGCATTGTCAGTGAGCAGTAATATTTTGAAAGGAATCTTCTTTTCTGAGCACTACATCTCAACATTGGGCTTAAAATTTGGTGGGAGATCCCCTGAAACTATTGCTATGGATTATAAGATGAAATGCTCCTGATTATTTTAAATACAAAATTGCATGCAGGGTTGTGTAAAGACAATGCCAGGTTGGACTGCCAGAATGAGCCAACAGTGCGTGATGTTCTTCCCCCTGCAGAGAGCCTATGAATGGACGTGCAGTCAGGGAAGTTTCACATCACCAAGATTCCTATCCCAGAAAAGCAGATATTCATAGCTCTGGGAATGGAATGTGACCCTCGTGGAGAGCCTACAAATGGATGCATGGGAGGCGCCTGTCCATATGGATAAGATAGGGCTATAAACGCCCTCATCTTGCCACGGCTCTTCTAGGCCTCTTTAGGGTTAAGGCACACACTCTTCTGAGAATTTCTGGTCTAACCAGTTGTTTAGCTTCACGTCCTGTTTCTATGGATTGTTTGTAACCAGCTTTTGCTGCAACTGTTACTGCTGATTAATACCTTGCTAATCATAGGTTATGGAAAGACTGTGTTTCTGCTTTAACGCTCTGTTAGAAATTACTGATGCACACATTATATTGTAAATTCTTACCTCTGTATACTGTACTTTTGCATACAGATGTTATGTTAAAGAATTATTTCATCCCCATGTGACCATCTCACCTCATAATCAAATGACCCTAAATCCCTCACTAACCTACCACCGCCCTCACTAAACTTAATAATAAATGCTGGTATATCCAATGCATTGTTGGCACCGCAGGACCAGAAGGCAGTGACCCCTTGGACCCAGCTTTCACTATCTTGTGTGTGTCTATTATTTCTCGACCTGCTGATTCTCCTAGGAACAAAGAGAGAGCCCCATTGCATTGCGGGCTGCTGGCCAGATCCCGCAATAAAAATTCTCAGTAAACCATGCAGTAAACAGATGGGCTATCATCCAGACTTTATTATTCCATTTATAGAGGACAGGCAGAGTAGGTTTAACATAATTCTTAAGGGCCATAGGATTTTCTGAATGGTAAATGAACATTGGCTTTGATTTAATGCCACCAGCTTTATTAGCCGCTAGCAAGAGAATCAGCCTTTCCTTGGAAGCTTGGAAGTCAGACATTGACTTCTTTCTATCTATGAAAGTTCTAAACAGTGTCTTCTTTCAGTGCAAGACTATTTTGCCTTCGCTGGTAACTTGTTGTGTAGTGTAGCCACTTCATCAATGATCCTGACTAGATCTTCTGGATTACTTGCTGGAGCTTCTGCAGCAGCTCTTGCTGCTTCACCTTGCACTTTTTTGTTTTGAAGACAGGTTATTTTCTTAAACTTTGTGAACCAAACTCTGCTAGATTTAAACTTTTGTTATATTTTGCAGTTTCCTTATCTTCCTCAGTCTTCATAGAATTTAAGAGATATAGAGTGGTCTGGATTAGTCTTTGGTATAAGAAAAGGTTGTGGCTGGTCTGATCTTCTATCAGACCAATAAAACTTTCTCCATATCAGCCCTAAGGCTATTTCACCTCCTAGTGTTCACGTGTTTACTGAAGTAGCTGTTTTAATTTCCTTCAAGAACTTTTCTTTGTCATTTATAACATGGCTAACTGACACAAGAGGACTAGTTTCTGGCCTATCTCAGCTCTTGACATGCTTTCCTCACGAAGATTAATCATTTCTATCTTTTGATTTAAAGAGGGAGTTATACAACTCTTCCTTTCACTTGAACATTAACAGGCCATTGTAGGGTTATTAATTGGACTAATGTCAATATTGCTGAGTCTCAGGGAATAGGGAGGCCCAAGGAGAGAGAGAGAGAGAGATGAGGGAGTGGCCAGTTAGTGGAGCAGTCGGCACATAAACATTTACCAAGTAAGTTTCCCCTCTTATATGGGTGTGCAAAAGTGGCATTCTAAAACAACTACAATAATAACATTAAAGTTCGCCAATCACAGATTACCATAACAGATTAAGAATCATAACAATTGTGTAATATTGTGAGAATTACAATGTGACACACAGACATATTGTGACACATGCTATGGAAAAATGGAACCGATAGACTTGAGTAATGTAGGGTTGCCACAAATCTTCAATTTGTAAAAAATGCAACACCTGCCAAGCACCACAAAATGAAGCACAATCAAATGAGGTATGACTGGACAGTATAATTCTCTTCCAAACCCTTCTAGACCTTATCCAAAGTGGAACCATTTGGATCACTAAAGTTCCATCTCTAGCTCCTCTTTACTAATTTTCATATGATTATTCTCTAACCACAAGAGCACCTCATAATTAGGGCTTCTGGGAGTGGATATTATATTGCCTGCTTGGTCAAACTTCCACTGTGTTTTTGATTAGCTTTACTTTTGTGATCATAAGTGTATAATCATTTTACAGATTCCCCTTTTTATTTTAGCTATTTTTCTCTAACATCTTGTGATCTCTACAGGTTTCCAGAATGTACTAAATTCACATATACACAAGTCCTCACAATGTTGTCAATAGATTCTTGGACACGATGACTTTAAGTAAAATGACATATAAAAGAAACACATTTTTTTCTCATCAACGTCATAATGAAATGACTTTATTTAAGTACTTGCTATGTATTGCTTAACGTTGCAGTTTCGAAGAACCTATCAACAACATTAAGTGATGACCTCCTGTGCTCTAAGACTTCTTAATGGGTTATCATATTATTTTCTCTCTTCATTTCTAAAGCACTCCCATATAATCTCCTGTATTGTGCAAGTGTTTTTTCAAGTATGCTACAATCACTTAAGATGAAGTAAACTAATGTTATAAATATTTAGTACACAAAGGTCTTCATTGTTTAGCACTGACGTTTTAATTCAAAGAAATGATGGTGCATTAGTTCAAATGCAAAAGCTTGATTATCAAAAAAGTGTCATATTTAACTTTAAAAAATATATGCTATTCCAAATGCCTCCAAAGAATGAATCCTTTCCCCTAAATCATCGTGTCATTATTTTCCAGACAACCTGGCCTGAGGTAATTAGTTTTGCTACTTTTTGTGAAATCCATTGAGAACAGGTCAGTGGATAATAAATGCGAATCAGAAAATCTTCAGCACATTCATTTTTAAACAATACTCCACAATGACTAGTTGTTTCTGATTTGGTCCCCACTGGACAAAAGTAGCACAGAGATTCAGGCTGCCTGATACCAGCTTGCCACCACTGAATGATGTGAATCAGGTTTTGACATGTTGTTTTAATATTTTGGCTTTTATTCTACTTAAGCACACAGAGACACTTCCTCTTCATTAATTTAATTTAAGTCTTTTAAAAGGAGAACAGATTGAAATCAAGTAATTTGAGAAATTTATTACAAACATAACTCTCTGCAATTATTCAGGAGACTTGACTGCTACATATGGAAATTGAAATGTATGGAAATGATGTTAAATGAGTAAATGAAAGGTTGAAGTGTTAGATGGCCAATTTGTACCTTAAAATAATTCTAATTTTATTTTTTCAGCTCCTGTGAGAGGAAGGAGTGGTAAAGACTATTTTTAAAAGACTCAATAGTGATCTGGTTATTTTCTCAAAATTATATTCAGGATTTCTTAAGAATCTTCCATGCAAAGCTAATGTGACAAATTTTATCTTACAAATACTGATGAGTGGATTCAGTAATTTTGATATAGTTGATCAGTCAATACAGCTAGGTAACTAGAAAGTAACATTTATATTTTGAGTTTATTTAATGTAAAAGTTATTTAAAAATAAATAAGTAGTATATAAACATATGTAAGTAATATAAATAATAAGTAATAGAATTCTGAGTCTAGGAAGTCATAAGAAACACATTAAACACTCTCATTTACTACAACTCTGTGCTTAGTTTTTAGAATTTTGTTTTGGTGATGCATTTTTGTTTGTTTGTTTTCCAAAACAGGGTTCATCATTCTCTTTCTTGCCTCCATTCTAACTCAGGAACATGTCAGTGGAAGGAAATATTTCATGATCTAAGAAAAGGGAGTTAGCAAGGGAGGGAGGACTAGTCCAGGACTTCAAGTTGAACCTGATGAAGGGAGTTTGGTGTTTATTCCAAATTACTTAATCCAGGAAGTCTACTTGGTATGTTGACCTGCCTAAAAGTGCTGCCAGGCTAATTTCTATGCTTAGAAAGTTATTACCCTCAGTAGACACAGAACAAGAACAGGAATGGTAGACGGTAGGTGATAATAATAACATCTTGGGTTCCAGTTTCTCCTTAAAGGTGGATTAGTCGGCCAATTGGACAATACAGAAGAGAACAAAGGGCATAAGCCTGTTCCTAGTCAGTACAGAAACTCTGGTGTACATAAGAATCAGTTAAGGTGTTTATTAAAACTAGCTCCCCATCATGCCACTTTTAGGAATTATAATTTAGCAGATGTATTATAAAACCCAGGGAGCTGCATTTAAAAAATAATTTTAGAGCAGTTTTGGATTAATGAAAATTTTACAACAGTTTTAAAATAATGGAAAACTTATAAAGTTAGTACAGTGAGTTTCCACATGTTTCAGAGCCGTGGAATTACGTTTGCAAGAAATAAATATGACTGTGATGCATATCTTTTGAACTCTCACAATAAGAATATTAGGTTCTTCTATTGAGGAAGTAGAGTTTGAGAATGTCTGGGTTTCAGGAACATCTTAGTTTTTTTGTATAAATCATAACCTGGGCTCTTAGGACAAAAGTTAATGGGGGTAGCAGGCGATAGAGGTAGGAATTAAAAAGAAGTTGACAGTCATTGCCTATGAAATGCTAGAACTGGTGATATGACTAAATTCTATAAGATTGAGAAACTGAGGCAGCTGATATATTTCCCACTTCAGACAGGAACAGTTCTGGTTTGAGCCTGAAGGTGAGAGATTTCTGTAGATCCAAGTAAAAGCTATAGGAGAAGCCAAAGGGGTAAGAATTTTATAAAATATATATTAAACTAGTTACTATATAGGTCTTACTAGAAAACATCTGCTATAGAATTCTCTGATATAATGATATTACTTGCTCATAAAGTCTTATAATTAGTCAGGAAGATTATACTTTAATAAAATTACGTGAAATCTTTAAAGTGCAAATTATATTGTTTTCAATGTACAGACAGCCCATTGACTTATGATGGTTTTACTAAAAATTGTTTGACTTTATGATGCTACAAAAGCTATACACATTCAGTCAAAACCATGCTTTGATTATCTGTATGACCATTCTGTTTTTCATTTTCAGTACAGTAGTCAATAAATTACATGAGATATTAAAAACTTTATTTAAAATAGACTTTATCTTACATGATTGTATTCAATGTAAACTAATATAAGAGTTCTGAGTACATTTAAGGGAGGATAGGCTAGGCTATAATTGATGTTCAGTAGGTTAGCTATATTAACTGCATTTTTGACTTGATGTTTTCAAACTGCTGTGAATTTATTGGGACATAACCTCACCATAAGTTGAGGGGCATCTGTGCTATTTGTGTATCATTTTGAATGCTTTGTTTCGGACTACAGGTAAAATAATCCTTTAAAATGTGGGTGTTGAGTCTGGGCGCAGTAGCTTGTGCCTGTAATCCCAGCACATTGGGAGGCTGAGGTGGGTGGATCATTTGAGGTCGGGAGTTCAGGACCAGTCTGGCTAAAATGGCAAAGCCCTGTCTCTACTAAAAATAAAAAAAATAGCCGGGCATGGTGATGGGTGCTTTAATCGCAGCTACTTGGGAGGCTGAGGTATGCAAATTGCTTGAACCTGGGAGGTGGAGGTTGCAGTGAACCAATTTCACACCACTGCACTCCAGCCTGGGCGAAAGAAAACCTGTATCAAACAAAACAAAATAAAACAAAACAAAACCACAAACAACAACAACAACAACAAACCTGAAATGGGAGTTGGAGGGTCAAAATAATTCAAATAAGATCAAAGAAATGTCATTTAAAACATATATGCTTATAAACGTTTTTTAAAGAAATACTAAATATGTATCTCTGAACATATCCTAACATAATATTTAGAAAATAATGTCATAGCTTAATTTATGGACTAGTTTCACTCTTTAATGAATGTATCATGTAAATTAATATAAATTCATTGTAATGATAGAATTGATAGATATCTGACAGTCTATGACAGTTGAATTAATGTGTATGAAATGCCAATATTAATGATAAACATTAATAAATCCTGCATATAATTGAATTGACAATGATATAAAACAGTCTTCTGCTAGTATGCAAAATCCATTTAACTAGGCAGAAATATTATTTTCTTATGCCTCATAGGAACATAATTTCAAAGTAAAACACTTGGTACAAATTCTCAAAGAGATTACATTTTGTTAACTTTCTGTCTCTTTGATCTGTCTAATGTTGACAGTGGGGTGTTAAAGTCTCCCATTATTATTGTATGGGAGCCTAAGTCTCTTTGTAAGTCTCTAAGGACTTGCTTTATGAATCTGGGTGCTCCTGTATTGGGTGCATATATATTTAGGATAGTTAGCTCTTCCTGATGAATTGATCCCTTTACCATTATGTAATGGCTTTCTTTGTCTCTTTTGATCTTTGATGGTTTAAAGTCTGTTTTATCAGAGACTAGGATTGCAACCCCTGCTTTTTTTTGCTTTCCATTTGCTTGGTAGATCTTCCCCCATCCATTTATTTTGAACTTATGTGTATCTCTGCATGTGAGATAGGTCTCCTGAATACAGAAAACTGATGGGTCTTGACTCTTTATCCAATTTGCCAGTCTGCGTCTTTTTTTTCTTTTTTGTTTTGAGAGAGAGTCTTGCTCTGTTGCCCAGGCTGGAGTGCAGTGGCCGGATCTCAGCTCACTGCAAGCTCCGCCTCCTGGGTTCATGACATTCTCCTGCCTCAGCCTCCCGAGTAGCTGGGACTACAGGTGCCGGCCACCTCCCCCGGCTAGTTTTTTGTATTTTTTTAGTAGAGACGGGGTTTCACCATGTTAGCCAGGATGGTCTCGATCTCCTGACCTCGTAATCCGCCCGTCTCAGCCTCGCAAAGTGCTGGGATTACAGGCTTGAGCCACCACGCCTGGCCCAGTCTGTGTCTTTTAATTGGACCATTTAGTCCATTTACATTTAAGGTTAATATTGTTATGTGTGAACTTGATCCTGTCATTATGATATTAGCTGGTTATTTTGCTCATTAGTTGATGCAGTTTCTTCCTAGCATTGATGGACTTTACATTTTGACATGTCTTTGCAATGGCTGGTACCTGTTGTTCCTTTCCATGTTTAGTGCTTCCTTCAGGATCTCTTATAAGGCAGGCCTGGTGGTGAAAAAATCTCTAAGCATTTGCTTATCTGTAAAGGATTTTATTTCTCCTTCACTTATGAAACTTAGTTTGGCTGGATATGAAATTCTGGGTTGAAAATTCTTTTCTTTAAGAATGTTGAATATTGACCCCCACTCTCTTCTGGCTTGTAGAGTTTCTGCGGAGAGATCTGCTGTTAGTCTGATGGGCTTTCCTTTGTGTGTAAACTGACTTTTCTCTCTGGCTGCCCTTAACATTTTTTCCTTCATTTCAACCTTGGTGAATCTGACAATTATGTGTCTTGGAGTTGCTCTTCTCGAGTAGTATCTTTGTGGTGTTCTCTGTATTTCCTGAATTTGGATGTTGGCCTGCCTTACTAGGTTGGGGAAGTTCTCCTGGATGATATCCTGCAGAGTGTTTTCCAACTTGATTCCATTTTCCCCGTCACTTTCAGGCACACTAATCAGACATAGATTTGGTCTTTTCACATAATCCCATACTTCTTGGAGGTAACCACAATAAGACACCATCTCACACCAGTTAGAATGGCAATCATTAAAAAGTCAGGAAACAACAGGTGCTGGAAAGGATGTAGAGAAATAGGAACACTTTTACACTGTTGGTGGGACTGTAAACTAGTTCAACCATTGTGGAAAACAGTGTGGCGATTCCTCAAGGATCTAGAACTAGAAATACCTTTTGACTCAGCCCTCCCATTACTGGGGATATACCCAAAGGATTATAAGTCATGCTCCTATAAAGACACATGCACATGTTTGTTTATTGTGGCACTATTCACAATAGCAAAGACTTGTAATCAACCCAAATGTCCATCAGTGACAGACTGGATTAAGAAAATGTGGCACATATACACCATGGAATACTATGCAGCCATAAAAAAGGATGAATTTGTGTCCTTTTAGGGACATGGATGCAGCTGGAAACCATCATTCTCAACAAATTATCACAAGAACAGAAAACCAAATACCACATGTTCTCACTCATAGGTGGGAAATGAACAATGAGATCACTTGGACACAGAAAGGGGAGCATCACACACAGGGTCCTATTGTGGGGAGGGGGTAGCAGGGAGGGATAGCATTAGGAGATATACCTAACGTAAATGATGAGTTAATGGGTGCAGCACACCAACATGACATATGTATACATATGTAACAAACCTGCACGTTGTGCACATGTACCCTAGAACTTAAAGTATAATAAAAAAAAAAAAAAAGAGAGAGATTACATTTATGCTGCCTAAGCTTACCCTCATAAGAGCTAATATTCTTTAGCAATTTTTTTTTTAAAGTTACAGCTTTGGTGTTAATAGCTTATACTTATAAAGTTATTATTTATGAAAACAGAGTATTCATAAAGTACAAAATATGTAATACCTACTTGTTCCTGACTGCCTTTTTTAGTAATAGAATACTAATAATGCATAATGCCCACAAAGTCTACGTATCAGTCAGAGCCTACATTCTGTATTTGTTTTTCAGATGTTCCAAAGCAAAAGTACTTTGTATTATCACATTATTCTACTATTTTTTTGTGATAAATGAAAAGAGGATGATGTTGAAAATAAGATATATCTGCCATTCTTTTAATCCTTTAGTGAATTGTATAGTATCAAAAGAAGGTCATATAGTTGAAATGTTATTTGACTCAGAATAGCTGCATCTTGTCTATGGATGGAAGGAGAAGTTAACTTGATAGGTTTTATGAAAATTTAAAGAAATGTATGGTAACAGTCAGCCCCCTACCTTATTATTCAAAGATCATTGTGTCCAAAAAGACCAAATTATAACTAGAAGCCAACACTGTGCCCAAATTTTGATCATCATTATTTTTAGATTCTGTTACATTTTGGGTTCCAGCCACTACCAAAATACACATTCACTTGAAATGAGTCAGGCCATTGCTTTTGGCTCAGGATTGACTTTGTATGACCTTAACTGTTTTTCCCCCAGCATTCCACAGCTCTCCTTCATGGCTTAAAGTAACTATTATAAAAATATTTGGGAAAATCATACGGTGTTGTTAGATGCAATAGGAAATAATGTTATGCATATACAAATGTGAGACAAATATGCATACAGACAAGAGGTTTAGCTTCATCAAAAATCTATTGGAAAAAAAATAAATCTTATGCCCTAAGATTATCTTCTCCATTAGACTCTAAATAATATATTTTTTCAGATGTGAAGTGACTGTATATAACTTTTATCAGCATTAGTTGATCATTTAGTTTCAGACTGAAAAAATATACATCGAATACCAAATAATACATGACAGTTGTCTCTGCTAGTTTTACAGAACCTTTGCATTTATCTTCTCCAAATCATACAATGCTGCTGTTACTATGTCTTGTTTCTAATGGGAAAATGAAAGTAAGTAAAAAGAAGTGAGTCACTATTCACTGCATAGACACACACTGAATCATTAAGAATCTGGCTGGTACCAGGTCCTCTCACTTCAGGCTTTATTATCTTTTCATAGCAGCAGAGAAGGAGAGTCAGATGCTCATGTGAGATCAAGGGATGGAGCAGGAGGAGAGCGAGGACTGGACTTGGAACTACATGGAGACCAGGAAAGAGGGAATAAGACCACCTTGCCATTCTAGATCTCCTTTCCTAAGAAAGACATAGTAAGTCAGGAGTGGATGAATTTTGTGATCCTGCATTCTAAACATCTCCTCTGACAGTGACTTGGGCAGGATAGTGACTGGAATGGAGGGTTCTTCCATGGGGACTTTGGTATAAGTCTAATTGGAAAAACAGAGTGAGTTGATCTCAGACATAAATGCATCCTTAACACGTCTGAACCATAAGTAATCCTGCATATTACTCGGATATTTGTTTTTGGCTAACAGCAACAGGTGCCAATAAGTCAGATTTTATTGTTTTAATGACTTTATGTTGGAAGATTCCATATAATATAGTAATAGTCATTAGTAAGTCAGAGACCAAGTGAACTGTGTAAAAATTTTTTTCACGGTCCACCTCTTCATTGGAACTGATTTTTTTCTTCTTTTTAGGGGGTTAAAGCTCGAATACTTAACTTTTAGAATATTTAGCTTATTTCCTAATTTTAAGAATATCTCATTGTTATTGAATCGTAAAACTCTCAGTGAGTTTGAAATGAAATACTTTTTTTTCTCTGCATTGCTTTTTGTTGATTCGGATATGACAAATTATTGGGATTGTATTTTGGAAAATGACCTTAAAATTACTTTTTTTTTCTTACAATCTCTGACAAGCTTTCATTAAACTAGCTGAACATCTCCAATAATGAGACATTTACCATTTACAAGGGCTAGTATAAATTGCCGGTTAACAGCAGACTCTGAAGTCAGACTTTTTAAAATTTAAATCCCCATTCTGTCCCTGACTGTCTCATTAGATTATTGTGATGATTTGATTAGTTAACATACCAAAATTATTCATAATAGGTGACACATGGTAAATGCCATGTAATAATTATTTTACATCACAAGGCCACTCATTTCATTTCTGAATTGATGCACTTTTAAATAGCTACAATCTATTTTTAATTTAGGACATGCTTTGGCAAACTTTTCTTGTGAAGGGACAAGTAGTAAATATTTTCAGCCTTGTAAACTATAGGGATTCTGTTGCAATTGCTTGACACTACTGTGAAAGAACAAAAGCAGTCATTGACAATACATAAATAAATCGGTGTGGCTGTGTTTCAATAAAATGTGTTTACAAAAACAGATGATCCATCAGGTTTGGCCCATAGGCCGTATTTGGCTGACCTCTGATTTATAACATTATTTCCATTCTCCTTTTTTTTTTTTTTTTTTAGATGGAGTCTTGGTCTGTCACCCAGGCTGGAGTGCAATGGCGCCATCTCGGCTCACTGAAACCTCCACCTCCCAGTTCAAGTGATTCTCCTGCCTCAGTTTCCTAAGTAGCTGTGATTAAAGAGGCCCACCACCACATCTGGCTAATTTTTATATTTTTAGTAGAGACAGGGTTTCACCATGTTGGTCAGTCTGGTCTTGAACTCCTGACCTCAAGCAATCCACCTGCCTCGGCCTCCCAAAGTGGTGGGATTACAAGCATGAGCCACTGCACCTGGTCCAATTCTTTTATAAATAGTTCCTTGAGACTAGAAGTGTGCCTTAAGCCCAAGTTGAAACAAACAGCCCCTGCAGAAGGAAATGCTGAATTCCATACTCCCTCGACAACTGATCCATTTGGACTACCAACTGAATGATGACTGCTTGCTTGCCTGCTCAGTTGCAGAGACATGGTATTCACAAGGTTGCTATTAATTATAGTAAAAACTTGAAAAGGAATCTCAAGGTCTAATTCGTGACCCAAATGTTAGTATCCAAATACTATATTGAAAAAAATTCAGATAGCTTTTAAATGAAGACATTACACCTGCTGTATTATATTTTCATTTTGAACAGCAAAATATACATAGTTTTACAAAGTACAAAAACCTTGTCTTCAAGTGCATTTGGACTCAGTAATATAGATTCATAGCAATTTAATTAAGAACGTAATATTTTATGTAAACAGGTTTAAAATAGAACATACAATGACTTGGAATTTAAATGAAGAATGTAAAATATTTATATGAGTTTTAAAAATATCAATACCAATTAGACATTTTATTTCAAAATTATATGTAAAGAATCAGAAAAGAAAAGTTAATAATTCTAATAGCATTCTATTAAGAATAACTATATCAAAATCTGAAGACAATTGGTTCTACATACACGAAAATAATATTGAGCAACTTCTAGCTTTAAAAAGTACACGTTGAAAATTATTTCTATAGCTCACACAGTTATAAATTTAAATAAGACTACTAGATCTTTCTATATATATGTATGAAGATATTTTATACCTTAAATAGAAAAGATAGCAAGAGGTAATGCAATTATAGTCATTTTTCTAAGTGTAAACTGATTGGTTATAATACTTAATGCAAGTTATTTATAGAATATAGTAATACATATTTTACTGTCCTTGTCCTTTTGTGTGAAGTGTATAGGGCTTTTGTATTAATATTGGGGTACCCATCTGTAAGGATGAGAATATTTGTGGGAAAGAGGCAAGAGGAGATTGGAACTTGTGACAGAGGTAATATAGAGTGAAATAGGCATATTAGTATTATTTAGCTTCTGACATTCAAAAAAACAATTATGCAATTGTATACATTTTCGATCCAGATATTGTTCTAAGAAAGGATCTCTCAAATTTCTTTTTTCTCCACTTAGTATCTCAATTATCACCTAGCTGATAGTATTAAGTGCACAAAGTACATAGTGCAGGAGAACGCTCTAGTACCCTCTTAAATTTTAGCTGAGATGGAAAAAGGGGATGTTTTAGGACATTCAACGAGGGCACAATTCTTCATTGTCTCCAAGGAATGTTATGAAAGTGAAAGAAGAGAGAAGAGATTAGATAATCAGGCAGATTTCGAATTTCTACCTTTCTACTCTGGATTGAGAGGAACAAAGTATGATTGGGGAAATGAGGAGAGGAGTAATCGCCTACAGCAGTCTAGCATTCTCCTCCAGCTTCTCCTTGAAATTATGAAAATAATCCACATTTCAAGCTTCTCTATGTTAATCTAGGTGACAATCCAGATGAGATTAGACCAAGGTAGAGTTTTAGCATTAACTCTCCTGAGCCAAAATAAGTGCTTGTTAGTGACATTGAGTTCTGGGGTAAGAGCCATTAGGCTTGTGGCGGTGTCATGTGGACAGACTGGGGTGACCCTGCAGTGGAGGTTGGGGGACCTATGGGCCACTGAGGTGGATAGAGAAAAACAGTTACAGATTTTGATATATGAAACCAGTTAATTCAGTTCTGGAGGAGAACATCAAGTCTGGAAGGGAGCATTTACTGAATAAAAAGTAAATACATAAAATTAAAAGAGACTACAAATATATCATTTTTAGATTTCCACATTAGAAAATGGCAGAAAAAGCAATGGTGAGTGGACAAGTGATATTGTCAAGCAAACCAACTGATGCAAGCAGCAAGTCACCAAAGTCCAGGATAAAGTCTCCCTTATTCTAAATCATAAGGATGCATAGCCCCGTGTCTGTCATCCTGGGCTCCCTGTCTCAGTCCCATAATGCTGCTATAACAAAACGCCTTAGACTAGGTAATTTCTAAACCATAGAAATGTATTTCTTACAGGCTGGGAAGGCCAAGATATAAGCACTTGAAGGTTTGGTATGTGGTGAGGACCCAATCTCTTCTTCCAAGATGTGCCTTGTTGGTGCAGCCTCACATGGCAGAAGGGAAAAAGGGGGTGAATAGCTCTCTTGCACCTGTTTTATATGGGAATTAATATCACTAATGAGGTGTAATAATAACATTGAGTGACAACTTGATTGGATTGAAGGATACAAAGTATTGTTCCTGGGTGTGTGTATGAGGGTGTTGTCAAAGGAGATTAACATTTGAGTCAGTGGACTCAGAAAGGCAGATCAACTGTCAATTTGGGCAGGCACAATCTAATCAGCTGTCAGTGTGGCCAGAATAAAAGCAGGCAGAAGAACATGGAAAGACTAGGCTGGTTTAGTCTGCTGGGCTACATCTCTGTCCCATGCTGGATGCTTCCTGCCCTCAGACATTGGACTCCAGGTTCTTCAACTTTGGGACTCAGACAGGCATTCTTTCTTCCCAGCTTGCAGATGGCCTATTGTGGGACCTCATCTTGTGACCGTGTGAATCAATACTCCTTAATAAACTATCCTTTATATATACATCTACCCTATTAGTTCTGTCCCTCTATAGAACCCTGACTAATACATGAGGGTACATGACTTAATCACCTTCTAAAAGCCCTACTTCTTAATAATATCACTTTGGTGAATACATTTCAACATACGAATTTTGCCGAGACATATTCAGACTCTCAGAGGCCATTGAAAGAAGAAGAAAACAGAAGTAAGGGTGAATTGTAAAGGGTATCAATACCCTTTCATTTAAGAAAGAATGTGTGCTACTTGAAGGAACTTTTAAAATTATCACATGGATTTAACTTTAAGCCAAATTAAACATTCAGGTGAGTTTTTCCACCTTAGTACTAGACACATGCTTTGATGAATGCCCAGGCGCATGGTAAACAAATAAAGAAATTATGCACAGCTGAATGGTAATGAAGCTATATTTTGTGACCTTGCTTCCAGGTCACAATTGTAATTTATAAAAGTCTCCTTGATATAATTTCTTCATGTAGACACCTAAGTTATGTTTATACACTACAAATAGTAAAGCATAAACTTTTTAAATTATAGTAACCAAAGGTATGGAAAGAACATGAAACATAGTTAACAAATATATTCGTAAGAGTCACATTACCTTATTGCTTAAAAATTTCTGTGTGCCAATTGTTATCTATTGTAACTAATTATTTATTTACAATGCCTATTAAGTATTTCATAAGTGCTCTGCTCTGTCATGGATTCTAAAAGATTCAATAATAAGTCCTCACTCTTGGAGAACTTTTTATTTAAAGCAAAATTTAAGTGCTCATAAAATTAGAAGTACCCCTCCTGAATATATCTGTATTACTTACATCAGGAGTTTCAATTACTTGGATATTAACTCTAAGAAATATTAATAGATAATATAAAATATTGTTCAAATAATTGTTTTAGAAACTCAAGGGAAATATTACCGTAGATTGACTTTAGAAATTCATGGGTTATTTGCACATACAAATCTTGAAGAAGTTAGATTGAGGAAGATATGAGGGAAAGCAAGAATGGAGAGTGGCATAAGTGTAGCATGGAAATTGGCTGAAAGTAAAATCTGTGTTTGGAATGAATAAGCAAGCACAAAGAAAGTAGGAATATTCAGAAGTTATTTAATATGAACAATTATATTATTGAATAATTTCATTTACTTGTATGTCACTTGTCTCAGAGTTAGTAAAATAGAAGATATGTTATGGACTGAATGTTTGTGTCCCTCCCACTCCACAAATTCATGTGTTGAAATCCTTACACCCAATATGTTGGTATTAGGAGGTGAGGCCTTTGGGAGGTAATTAGGTCATAAGGGTAAATCCTTCAGGAATGGAATTAATTCCCTAATAAGAAGGTCCAGAGAGCTCTTTAGTTCTTTTTCTACAATCTTCTATTTGGGGGTATAAAGAGAAGTCTGCTGTCTCCAACCTGGAAGAGGATATTCACCAGAACCTAAGCATGCACCCTGAACACGGACTTCCAGCCTCCAGAATTTTGAAAAATGAATGTTTGCTGTTCAAACCACGTACTTTATGGAAATTGTTATAGCAATCCAAACTTACTAAGAGATCTTTACTTGAACTCAGATGTTTTAGTTTCCTGACTTAAGCACTTTGCAAAGCTGAAAGACTAACACAATGTCAAATGAAAGTGGGCGTTGAATGTCAGATTGAAGGGGTTAGACTTAATAAAATAAGAAATGTGGTAACATAAACAGATCTGCATATCAGTAACTTCTGCTGGAGTTTATATTTGGAAGGCATGATGAAAAAAGAAAATATAAGTAATACAGCATCAACATAAATGTTAAAGCTACCAAACATATGTGAAAATAATATACACATTTTAAAAGTGTTATTTGAATTGTTTTCTAAAATTCAAAATGGATGTTACTTTCCAAAGTCTTAAATGTGCAATTAAAATTAACAGTTCTATAAGAAGAAAGAAGAGGAACTCAGGATGGCCATGGCTGTGTATTTAGGATTATTTGTCTGTCCACTCCAAGAGTATGGATTAATGATGGTTTAATTTCAGCATACTCAGGGACCAAGGGCCCAGTATTTGGTAAGTTAAGAATTTAGGAGAATTTTTCAGGTGCCATTATATTAAGAATAATGCATGTGATTCAAGACAGAATAGGAAGAGTTGGCATAATGAACAGAACCACCCACTTAACTAAATGAAGGATGGCCCTAGAATTGTAGCGTATGTGTTAATTATAATGCTAATCAAGTTTATCCCAATCATCTATGATGGAGAAGATTAAGCACTATAATAGTTAACCTTTGGTTGGAGGACAGTAGTGAAATCCAAAAACCAGAGATCAGTTTAAGATTATTATCTAAAAAGAACACCAAGACTCACATTCCCCTTCATAACCCATAGCTGAGATTTATTAGCGCAGATCACTAACCAATTCCCTGGGGAGAAAAACGAATTAGGGTTAGAGATCAAAGGCACACTTGCAGAAATCAATGACAGTGATTTTCAACAGCATAGTATAGAGGTATAGGTATTTGGTGGGTATACTGGAGAAGTCAAATCTTTGGGCCACTGTTGTTGAGGTAGTATACATAGTAACTTGAGGGTAAGGAGGAAATTCAGCCATCCAACCAATGTCGATTTGAAGGGCATTGAGCAAATATGGAATTATGTGACTATTTTTTCTTTTGGAATGCCCAAATCCTTTAGTGGAGGGGAGGAGAATATTTAATTAAAAAAATAAACAACTGACAGAATTTTTACAAACCGTGGAGGAAGTTTTTCCCCATATTTTTATGCCTGGCATAACTATTTCAGATAACTTTCTAGAAAAATAGAATTTTGAGAGAGACTAAAGTATTTAGGATGTGGTATAAAACACTTTGCAGCACACAATACATTTCCACACTGTTGGGGAGCACTGAATGTCATGCCATAGGGAGAGAGGCTTTAGAAAACAGTATCTTTAGAACCTCTAGAAAATAAATAAAATGACACAAAACTAAAGTGCCTGAGTGGTTTGACACTAACAGATTAATAAAACTGGCAGAGATTGCCCTGTGCTTTCAAAATGTTATATGTAAATTTAATAAATAGTTCATGGAAAATAACATTCCCATGAAAAATAACATTCCCAACTGGACTTAGTAATGTCTTCTCATGAAAGATTCCTCACAAGACTAGACAAGCACTGAATTTCCTAGATTTGAGAATCAGCCTGGATTATGGCAAAAAGGCAATCACTTAAAAGGCGTTTGTTTATTGATCAAATACATATAATATTTGATAGGTATATTTCTGGATGTTACTGGTGATGGTATAATATAAGAAAATCCCAGTATGCTCATATTTTCTTAGGCTTATAGTTCTATTTGCAACATTTGCACTTTTATGTTTTATTAAAGTTTACTCACATTTGAGGCAGTATAATGTATGTCAAATCTTTTGTGAAAATACATAGCTAACTTGAATATACGCTTAGGCAGAATTAGTCTAATGGAGAAAGAATAAAGGAATATGCAGTTAGATGACAAAAGAAGTGTGAAACGAAATTATGAATAAATTATGAAAAGAAATTGTGAATTTTGGAAGAAATTATGAATATCAAATATGTTTAAATCTACCAGACACTTATATTCACAAAATGATCTCAGCATTGCTTTAATCATTTGGCATCAATATTAACAGTTCTATAATATTTGATCACTGCCATTTTTCCATTTCTTCTACTAATAACTTAGAAATAAATGTTAATTAAATGCACATCATTCAGCACATACCATTTTATTTTCTTATTCTTCATCAATTAAGTTTGAATCCTGAGACCTTGCTGCAATTCAATAGTATTATTTTTAAGACATCTTTAAATTTTTAATGTACACAATCATATCATTTATGAAGAAAGACAGTGCTACTTTTTATTTTTCAGTGTTCATGACTTACATTTCTTCTTCTTGCCCTCCAATACAGGGTTGAGTAAAAGTGATACAAACGGACATTCTTGCCTAGTTAAATGAGCTTACATTCCTTGAACAAATATAATTTGATTAAAATTGATTTTCTTACTTTAAAAGATATTGCTGGATTTAGTTGCTAAAAACTCATTTACAATTTTAACATTCATGAGAAAGATTGGCATATAATATTTTTTCTTGTAATATCACGTTGTTTGAGATCGCTGTTATGTTGGCTTTTTGAAATAAGCTGGAAAATAGAGTCTCTTTTTCTTATTGTCAGGCAGTGTAATTGATTCTTACTTCCCTATTTTCTGAGTTTAGGTTATTACTTTATTAAATGTAAGGATTTACTGTGAAGCCCTCTGGTCATGGTGTTTCCTTGTTGAAAAGAAATTGAATTATTAAATTCATTAATAAATAAAGGTCTAATATATTTTAAAAATTTCTTCCTTTGTTAGTTTGGGTAATTTCTGTATTTTTTAAAGAAATTTTTTCTTTTCATTTAAATTTTCAAACTTATTGGCAGAAATTTACTTAAATGATCTCACTAAATTTAGTGTCTTCTAGAATCTTTGGTGCTATCCTTTTTACATTCATAACACAACATATATTTTTCTTTTTTTCTCTTGGTCCTTCTTAGTAGGGTCTTTATAATTTTATTGTTTCCTAACTTTAGGCATTTTTTTCTATTAGATATTTCTTACCTTATTGCTTTATGCTTTTAACTATTTTCTAGTGTACATTTTTAAAGGTACAAGTTTCTTTTTAATCACAGCTTTAGCCAGATCCCACAACTTTTGATTGTTCTGATATTTTTTAAGAAATTTCCACTGGAAGTTCTCTTTGATGAGTGGGTAAGAACTGTATTGTTTATTTCCCAAATATTTAGAGATTTTTGAGCTATCTTACTTTTTTCTTGCTTAATTTTATCGTGCTCTGCATGATCTTGAAGTTTGCTAACATTTGCTATTTGAACATGTAACATGCCAGTATATATAAATGTTCCAAAACACAAGAAAATGATTTTCATCCTGAAATTTTTGAGTAAAGCATTCATATAAGTCAATTAGGTGAAGTCACATAAACTTTTTCAAATAGTCTACATCTATGCCTTCTGTTTTCTCAGTTATTGAAAAGGATATATTAGCCCACACCAAGTTATATATTTACATATGTGTCCTTTTAGCTCTCTTAATTCTTAACTTATTTATGTTTAGAATATGATTTTAGATGTCAAAATTTGTCTATCTCCCTAGTGGATTGTCTCCTATATCATTAAGAAATTATTCCTTTTTATTGTTAGTAATGACCCTTGCTTTAAAGTCAATTTTCTTTCTATTAGTTGTTTATTTTGTATCTTTTTCCTTAGGCTTACAGTTTGCAAATTGTATTATAATTAAGAGATGTCTTTTAAAAGAATATAACAGGGCATTGTTTTAAAATCCAGCCTAAAAGTCTTTGTCTTTATTAGAGTGTTTTGTCCATTTACGTGTGTTTGGGTTTAAATCTATAATCTTATTGTTTCTTACTGATTGTGTCATTTGTTCCATACTCAATTTTCTCTCCTTTTTTGACCTTAGTTAGTTAATTAGGATTTTTGTTAAATATTTTTCCCCTTTATTACTATGTTATTTATACATTCTACAACTATTATTTTCAGAGTATCTTGCAGATTACAATATGCAATGTTAACTTACCTAAATTACTGTATTCAATAATGTATTAACTATATTCCAAATGATGATAAAACAGACCCATGCACCACAAAGTTGATTTACAGACAAACAGTATTGATATCACCTGGGTGCTTGCTAAACCTGCAGAATGCTCAGGCCTCACCCTAGACTTACTATATCAGATCCGGTAGTTTTATAAGAATTCCGGGTGTGTTTTATCTACGTTAAAATTGAATAGCATTACTTTGGACAATATTAACTATAATTATCCTCATTCCTGTCTTTTTCAGTTATTGTAGCTATATAATTTAATTCTAAAATATATTAAAACTCTACAAGTCGCTATTATTATTAATTTATTAGCAAATAGGCCTAACCATCTATTTACCACCATATTAGATTTAATCACATATTCAACCTTTTATTGCCCTTCCTTCCTTCCTTCCTTCCTTCCTTCCTTCCTTCCTTCCTTCCTTCCTTCCTTCCTTCCTTCCTTCTCTCTTTCCTTTTTTTCTCATGGTTAAATTTGCAATAATTTTCTTTGTTGAAGAACTCCTTCAATATATCCATTACTATGAATCAGTTGCTGTTTAACTCTCCAGCATTTTTGCTTTAAAACCATATTATCATTTTTAATTTTGAAAGATGTAGTCACTTGGTATACAATTCTAGTTTATGCTGCCCAGAGTACCTAGAATAATGCTTGTGCCATATGAACTACTCTACGTTTGATGAATTAACAGTTTATTTTAAAAAATATAATTACTAAATTGACTTGTGTCTGACATGCAACTTAGCTGATAGGGTAATAGAATGTTTTCTTATCAGAAAAAAGCAAAATTTAGCAGAACATAATAAAGCCATAAATTCTACTCTTCTACTTCTTTATGCTTGTGAAAATAATCCATGTAAACTCTTGTATATATTGACTACAAGAATTGAAAGGTCTGTAATTTCAAAGCTTTATTAAGGCAAATAAATACATAAAAGCATACTTTTGTACATGAAGCTTTCTGTTAAGGCTGCCTACAATACGACAACACTACATGTTTATATATTACAATACTATGTTTTTAAATACTACAATACTATGTGTTTAATTTGTGACAGGCTTACATCTGATTATAGTTGATCATGAATGGCCCTCAGCAAATGGGGGCGGAGGCATATACAAAAATTAGTTTCTTATCATATGTGCACATCTTAGTTGGAACAAAAAAGGACTGAACACTGTGTTTATATAAACATTGCTAAACACAGAATGCACTGAAGACAAACACTAAGCTCCTGTTGCAAATCTAACTGTATATTAAAGAGACTATCTAAAATTGATGATATTTAGGTATTTGTCTCAAACATGTGTCAGCCATATAATTTTAGTACCTTTCCTATCCACAATGACAGCTGTCAGTATTTAGCAAACAAACAAACAACTTAAAATCAGTTCTTTTTAAACTAACTGTTCTAATAGGTTTTGTTTTACATCTTTTATAATGGGAAGAAGAATAAATAAATAGTTCTCTTAGAAGGTAATTTTTATTAGTATTTGTAGTCTAAGTACAGTCTAAGTAAATATGCTCATTTATAGGCACTTAATGAGTGCCTATAAATGAGCATATGTAATTTATTTTTTTAATTATTGAACATTTATAATGCTATAGGTAGACATAATTTTGGAAAATTATTTAACATAAGCTTACGTAATTAACTGCTGCCAATTTAGATGCTAATCTGCTGTGAAAGACGTCAAAATATATTTTATATGTCATTCTAATGTTTGATTACTGCTACAATAAGGAAATTCTCATCCAACTTAAATTGTATATGATGTTGCTTAAAATCCTTTCATTTGGTGTGAAAAATATTTAAAGTTAATAAGATTATATCAACCAACACATTTATTTTTACCTACAATTTTACATGTTTTACCTGATGAACGAAGTGTTTTTTTCCAGAATCATGCACATCACTAGAGTTAGGAATAGGAATAGTGCTTAAATTATTTCTCCTAGTCATGAGCTGCTTAATACAACATTTTTAAAAAATCTCAATGGAGCTACAAAAGATTTGGTCAGCTTTTATATATTGCACTTTTTGAGTGACAGAAGATCTGACATTTTTCTTCTTCATCAAGCAGCTATGTAGTACCAAAATGCAGAAGCTTAACTTTTCAGAATTATATAATTACAGAATGAGAAAGTGTTAAGTGAATAGATACTAGAAAAGACAAAATAAAACAGTAAGGAAGAGTATCATTAGACATAATTTTTTGGTTTTCTGCATGTTCAATGTTTATTTTCTAATGAGAGTTAGAAAATTATGTTAGGCCTTCTCAACTCATCATGAATTGACATCTTGTTTTCCTAATCAGTGATGTTTATATTTAATGATACCAACTGTCATTTTTTTGTGTACCAACTATATGACAGGAATATTTTATGTATTTCTTACCAAAAATAAGAAAATACAAACAATATTTTATTTCTAATTTGAGAAGTAAACTCAGCCTCAGAGAAATTGGAATATATCTCTTATCATTCAAGTAGGTAGCTATGAAAGCATGTTTCTTTGACTCTAAAACATTGAAATTTTGGCTACATTACTTTTTTCTATTGTATTGTATTATATCTTTGAGTATAAACTCTGTCAATTTGAATGAATTAGTATGGCCATGGTAATGTTACTGTAGAAGATCAGATAAAAATTAGACTCAAACATATTCTCTACATTGCAACTTGGAATTTCATAGCAATTATAAGAGAATCGGTTTGTTCTTTGAGACTGTTTCAATCTTTCTGAAAATAATATAGCAGGCTTGCATTTTGTGCAGAATTTAAATAATAAAAAATTTGCTTCTAATTATAGGATGTTTAAGTAATGCTGATGCAAATGAAAATACAGTAGATTATCTTTTCATTCAATCTGGCAAAATTTTAGTAGAAAAAATAAAAATGATTTAAAAAGCCATTAGATAGCAACATATCTAAAAAAGATTTATATTTTATACTTATAGATGAATTATTTTATCATTGAAAGATTATGCTCTTTAGTTTCAATTAACTTATTTTTAGGTATCTGGTTTGGTTACAAAAGGTGAGGACACATTATCTGCCTTTATTATGGGTCATTCTGTGAGATAAATAAGTGTATTTTACTGAAATAATCAATTATCTGTATTTTCAATCTAATTGTATCTTATCATTTGCCACTGTAAATAATAATATGAAGGATGAAAGAATAAGAATGTGCAATTGAGTATGGCTTTATTGTCAGGATGGAGCTGTGGGGTGGGCTTTAAGTTGAGTTCAGTGGCTGTTTGATCTCCTGGATCAAGAGATCTAACCCCTCTGCTTCTTTGAAATGTGCAGAGGTATTAGTCTGCCTACCTGGACAAGGTCATTAGGGTGGGATCTGAGGCTGGGCAGAGAGACTAGCAATCTGGGCACTCAAGGTAAGTTGCACTTCCCATCAGACTTTTGAAGGTCATCACTCAGTTTTGCTGTGGACTATGAGGTTGGCTGATGTCTCTGACTCTGGGCTAAAGATGGCAGAAACACAGAGCCACAGAGCTACCACCAAGATCTGCATGCTTGTCACTATAACTTTTGCCTTCTTTTGTTTGTACATGGCTAGGAGGGGTGTTCTATCTATGCCATTTCTTCCAGTGTTCTCTGTGTGAGGTAAAATAGAGTGGGACTCCTGGCAAGAGTCTCAGAATGCTAGGGAAGCTGGATGACTTTCTCAATTCTTCTTTCCTCGTGCAGAAACTATGGGCCCAGGAAAATCCCCTCTATCTGACATTGTGCTGGCTTGGTGGGGATAGAGGCACAGTTGTAGTGAAACCATTCTTACCTTACTAATTCAGATTTCATTCAGTTCTGTGTACCATACGAGTATCTCGGGCTTGTTTCCAAATGTTGGGATTTTCAAAAGCGTGCTCTAATCTGTTGCTAGTTGCTAGTTGAACTTTCTGTAGAGGGGAGTGGAGGCTGAGACTTCCTCTTCTGCTCCCTTGCTGATATCACTTGGTTGCTTGCAATTATTTAAAGGTCACCTGCATTTCCTTACCAAAAGGGCTTCTTCAGCATGGTCATTTACTTCATCAAAGTCACAAAGAGAATCTTTCTCACTCTAGTCTGCCAAGATAAAGTCTTATATAATGTAATGTAATTATGAGAAAGACATCACACAACCTTTGCCATATAAAGTTACCTATTGAGGCTGGGCTTGATATCTCACGCCTGTAATCCCAATACTTTGGTAGGCAAGGCGGTTGGATCACCTGAGGTCAGGAGTTCGAGACCAGCCTGGCCAATATGGCAAAACACCATCTCTACTAAAATACAAAAATGTTTAGTGGTGGCTGGAGCCTGTGATATCAGCTACTTGGATGGCTGAGGCAGGAGAATTACTTGAACCCAGGAGGGGGAGGTTGCAGTGAGCCGAGATTGAGACACTGCACTCCACTCCAGCCTGGGTGACAGAGTGAGACACCGTCTCAAAAACCAAAGAAACAAATGAACAAAAAGTTGTCTATTGAAAACAATCGTGAGAGTGAAATTCTTTGATATATAGCATAATATATTACAAGAATGACATCCCATCAACTGTGTCTTATTCTGTTAGTTCAAGTCACAGGTCTTATCCATAGGCAAGAGAAAAAGTTTAATATTTTAATAGCTATAATTTTGGATGTGCAAGTATGCAACCTGAGCTTCCTACAATTTAACTTAGCTTAGTTCTAGTTCCCCCAGTATCAGCTTATGATTGGAACATGTCTTGTTGACTTAAGGTGAATCAATTCTCAGTTGAATACTTACCCAGGCAAATACTTACCTAGTTCAGGAATCATTATTTTTCCCCTCATTTCTTTCTCTCAAGGGAATTTCAGTTTTCAAGCATAAGTTCACTTATTAAAGCAACATTTGGTAATGTAGCAGGTGAATTTTCCTGAGTGTATTCTGCTGGCCACTTCTCAAACGTAGATTGTCTTGTGCATGACAAGGGTATTGGGTATTGGTCTCTCCTGCATCTGATGCTGCTGTACAGATCCTACTATGATGTTAAGTTCATATGGATTAAGTTACATCCCATGAAAATATCCTCCTTTTTCAAACCTGAGAGTTTTTCCTCTCTTCTAACCCTTGCAGCCACTCACATATTCTTCTTGCTTGCAAGGCAGAACCCAGAGACTCTCACAAGGTAGGCAAGACTCTTTAAATTGCTCTTAGGACCATTAAGCTAAACAACTGTCCTTCATCAATTACTACTCTATTGCTACTCAATTACTACTCTGGTACCTAAAAATACTGATTAACTGCAAATGTTTCTTATAACCAGCTATGAAAAGAAATGCCATTTGAAAGAGAGAACATATCACTTCAGATAGCAAAACTAGGGCAAATGTGTGGTACCTCATCTACCTTCAAGTCTCTATGCTTCTACTGCACAGCTTGTTTTCTTATAGTTTATCACGCCATGCCTTTTGGGATACAGAGCTTTAATTCTAGCTTCCTCTCTACCTGGGAAGCTCTCCTATAAGACAGTTTCCCATTTATAAGTAAAACCTCAGCTCAAATGTCATGTCATCCAAAAGCCTTCCCTAAACACGTCCTCTCAGAAGTCTCCTGGTCACTATTATTTCACCCTATTTTCTTTTCATTAAATTACATATTTGATGTTTTCTTGATTATTTTGCCCTTCTACTCTGCATTGTGAAATTAGGAGCCTTGTCTGGTGTCCCATTTGGGTCCCAAATGCAGACCAAGGCCCAGAATATAATGAAAAAATAATTGCTTAATGAATAAATGACATAGTAAATAACACAGGTGGTTCTTGCCTCTTATTTAGTTGACACAATAACACGTGAAACACAAGCAACTTCTGAAGATATGTTGTTTGGACTGCTATTTAAGCAGTTTACAATATTTGGTAATATTATTATACTTTAATAATATATCAGGCATTTTAGATAACAAATGCAGCTAAATCTACTATACCAGATAGATTATGAAATTTCACTTTGAGTGACCTTATTAACCAGAAAATACAGAATTCAATCAAAATAGACCACTCTATTAAGCTTATATTAAATATAAACAAAAAACTTTTTTATGATTATGAAATCTTTATTGCAAATTTTAAAAATAGTCTTGCACCAGAAATTACTTTGTTTCAATATAGTAGAATATTAGTTTTAAGTACTATGGGAAATGATATTTCACTTCAATTAGAGAAAGTTCAGTGAACTAAGGCATCTATAAGGCTTAACAAGGAAAAATTAAGTATGGAAATCTAAAAAAATTAGAAAGATGCTGTATTATAAAAAGATATTACAATAAGAGTAAGTTAAATTATAGTTCTATTTGAAAAAGAGGTAACTGAACAAAAAGCTGCTATAGAAGGAAAGAGGAATAGACATTCTGAAAATGAAACAAGGAGAAAAAAACAGAATATAAACAGTTACATATAATTTAAGAGAGCACATTGAAGTAGAAAATCAAATATAGAATGAGTTTATTGTTTATTAATGGCTTTTAAGATTATAATAAAAAGCATTTACAAAGATATCATACCCAGGGGAAATCTAACAGAGCAATGGTCCAGAAAAGAAAAATATTAATGATGATTTTAAAATAGAACAGTATTATCTTGTTATTTGTCAATTTCTCATAAAATTATAGGTAACTGAGAAAGCCAGACCTGAAAATTTTGACAAAAAAGCAGATAAACGAATAGAAATTAGTCAGGGCATGGTGGCTTATGCCTATAATTGCAGCAATTTGGGAGGCTGAGACAAGAGGATCACTTGAGGCCAGGCATTCAAGATCAGTATGGACAACATAGTGAGATCCCCATCTCTACCAAATATTAAAACTATAAAAAAAATACTGAGTGTGGTGGAATGCATCTGTAGCCCTAGCTACTTGAGAGGCTGAGGTGGGAGAATTGTTTGACCCCAGGAGTTTGCGGTTACAGTGAGCTATGATTCTGCCTCTACATGCCAGCCTGGGTGACAGAGCGTAAACCTGTTTCAAAAGAGAAATCTAAAAAGTAATTGGAAAAATGTATGCAAATTAGCAGGACTTATTGGCCCTATTTTCTGATATTCAAAGGATTAGTTTGTGCATTTACCATTTTTGAAAAGTCCTCAAGACATTAGGCTGTATTGGCCTGTGTATGAAAATGTATTCAGTTTGAGTACTTTGTAGGGACATGGATGCAGCTGGAAACCATCATTCTCAGCAAACTATCGCAAGAACAGAAAACCAAACACCGCATGTTCTCACTCATAGGTGGGAACTGAACAATGAGATCACTTGGACTCGGGAAAGGGAACATCACACACCGGGGTCTATCACGGGGAGAGGGGAGGGGGGAGGGATTGCACTGGGAGTTATACCTGATGTAAATGACGAGTTGATGGGTGCTGATGAGTTGATGGGTGCACCACACCAACATGGCACAAGTATACATATGTAACAAACCTGCACGTTATGCACATGTACCCTAGAACTTAAAGTATAATTAAAAAAAAAAAAAAAGAAAATGTATTCAGTATTGAAAGTCACCTGAACATTGATAAACAGCCACAGTGAATCTATTTAGAAAGAAAAGTCTAACTGGGAGTGAGAGATTTGATGTCATATTGCCATATTTGAAATCTTTAACAGTTTGTAAAGAGCTATTCAAATGGCCTTCATAAATGACAGTAAATAAGATGGCACTGAAAAAAACTAGTGGAATTATAAATATTGCAAAAGATTTTAAACTGTCAACTTAATTTCTTATATTTTGACATGGTCCAAGTGGTGAAAAATCTAAAATCTTCAGAGAGATTTCCGAATCTTCAGTTTGACTTTAACTAAACTGAAGAAGATCTAACATGTCCTCATATTTTAAGTCTCATCTCCACCGGAAGGTGAAAGAGAGTTGTTAAAAGGGAGATGAATAAAAAGATTATATAAATAACATTTGAGTAAAGAGGGTGATGGGTTGTTAGGTGCCACATGAGAAGCAGTTACTGCTTTTACTGCTTAGTTCTCTGGCTGGATTTTCACCAATATATATAAATATATTTTTCTGAAATAGAAAATTATTGTACAAGAATTGAAAAGATAGAAGTAAAAATCTCTGAAACACTACCTTTCAGGAAAGATTGAAATGTACATCTACCAATGTTATAACAAAATAAGCTCTGAAGGGAAATAGATGAATCATGAAATTATCAAGCTAGTAAATAACTTCTGCCAAATGGAAGCAACCTTTACTTGTCTTGTGTAAGAAAAGTTAACATAACTACTGGTACATGTAATTGCTTTTCTTTGCATAATGTGATGAATTTCACATGTCTTTACTTATGCTGTCATGGAAAGGTAAATAACAAAGAATTCCCTTTAGCAGTGGGTACCTGTCCATGTCATGCCCCAGTTTAGTGACTTCACACAATTTTGAAACAAATCATCAATAATGTATCAATACTGGTGATAACTAGTTCAGTTAGGTTCTACATTAGCTACAATTTTATTTATGTGTTTATTTATTTATTTTATTTTATT
Source organism: Rhinopithecus roxellana (assembly GCF_007565055.1). Taxonomy (NCBI): domain Eukaryota; kingdom Metazoa; phylum Chordata; class Mammalia; order Primates; family Cercopithecidae; genus Rhinopithecus; species Rhinopithecus roxellana. Next base: position 187,030,944 of record NC_044550.1, on the reverse strand, counting down.
TATTTTTTATAGGAGAGACAGGGTTTCACTTTGTTGCCCAGGCTGGAGTGCAGTGGTGCAATCTTGGCTCACTGTAACCTCCACTTCCCGGATTCAAGCAATTCTGCTGCCTCAGCCTCCCGAGTAGTTGGGACTGCAAGCATATGATGCCACTCCCGGCTAATTTTTTGTATTTTAGTAGAGACAGGGTTTCACTGTGCTGCCCAGGCTAACCTCGACCTCATGAGATCAAGTAATCCACCCATCTTGGCCTCCCAAAGTGCTAGGATTATAGGCATGAGCCACTGTGCCCAGCCAACATTAGCTCCAATTCTAAATAAAAATGTAATATATTATTTTTATACCTTCCTGGACCCTAAATAATATATTTCAACACATTTTTAATTCAAGAGTAAGAATGTAAAAGAAAAGTCAAATATTGACTGAGTTGTTTTAGAATTCGTGATAGTTAATTTTATGTGTCAATTTGACTGGGCTATTGTGCCTAATTGTTTGGTGACACTCTTAGTCTAGAATTTGCTGTGAGGGTATATTGTAGATGTGATTAACATTTATAATCAGTTGACTTTAAGTCAAGCAGATTACTCCCACTAATGTGGATAGGCTTTACCCAATTGGTGCAAGGCCTTAAGAGCAAAAATTGAGGCTTTCCAGAGAAGAAATAATCCTGCCTTATGATTATAACAGAAATCCTGTGTGAGTACTCAGCCTGTAGGTCTATTCTGTAGATTTTGGACTCAAGATCAATTGTTACCTTCCAGCCTGCCAGCTGCTCTACAGATTTTTGACTTGCCAGTTCCCATAGTCATGTAAGTCAATTCTTAAAACTTTCTCTCTTTCTCTAAAACAGGACACATATCCTATTACTACGTTTTCTTTAAAGAAACCTGACTGATACACGGCTCAATGGTTATGTAGGGACTATGGGATATAGTATCACGTATAAGCAAAATATTATCCTTACTATGTATCAGAGTGACTATTTTTATATCAGTTAAGCAGTGCTGTCATACAAAAGCCTCCAGCCCAGAGCAGAAAATACAGCGTTGGACTACTTTTTGCTTCTTCTTGAAAATATTAGGTGGGTGCAAAAGTAATTGTGATTTTTGCCATTGAAAGTCATAGCGAAATATTCAATTACTTTTGCACCAACCTAGTAAAAGCTTTGAAGTTAACATGAAGGTAATGCTGACTATACAAATGTGAGACTCTGTTATTAATAAATCCCAATAAAGGGGCATGCAGGAGTAAAATCTTTGAATATTATCACCAATTTGTTCTATGTTTTTCTGTAGAAACAAATCATCTGTAGAAATTTTATCATCTCTGTCTACAAAATCATTAGAAACTTATGAGATATTCGGAGTGTAGTTATCTTTTCTACTGAACATTCTTAGTAAATTAATAGTGTTGTTAAAATATATTAATCTCCTCAACATTGCAATATTTACTTGAATTGTCAATACAAGGAAGAATTTCAGGATATTTTGAGAAGTGACTAAGAATTATCAAATAGTCAAATGTCTATTTGTAATGGGATAATAGACTACAAGAGTATTACATATTATTACACACTTGAAACAATATTTACTATAAAAATTCTTAATGGAAACAAAATGCCAACAAAATTTTGATTTCTTGATTAAGGCACAAAAGAGGGCATGAAAATATTTTTCAAAACAGATGGCAATGTGTAGGAAAGTGAGATAACTCATCCCCACTTATATTTTCTAATAAACAAATTTGTATAGCACTTCAAAGTTTACAAAACACTTCACACACGTTTTTTCTTGTTTTCATATGTACCTAAAATGTGCAAGAAACTCAGCCCACAGGATTTTTATTTCGTAATTATTCCCTCATACAGGAAACAATTGATGAATGGAAGTGGATAAAACCCAGGAAGTTCAACCCAACAAGATATTTGTCTACACTTTGCTCTTGAAGAGAAAACACTGGCATAGATTTAGGAGCAAATGTATTGTCATTTTTCTTAAAAAGATAGCACAGGATATAATTACAGAGAAACATCAAGCATAGAAAATGAGATAATAAGATTGTATGGTTTCCTTATTCCTTTCTGATCTTATTTTTCTTTTCAGGGTAAATGATCTTATATAATAATTGCACAGAAAGCTGTAAAGATTATTATATTTGATGGCAATAGGGAAATATTAGGGGCACATGGCATACATACTTAATCAACCTTTTATTTATTCTGAATGGTTCCTAACAGCATTCACAAAGAAAATTTCTCAAGCATTTTGAGCTGTATTCTCTACTAAAAGCCATTGTTTTTAACCTTGACTATCTTGAATACTAACTATTTTGTTAAACTAGGCTTCTATCAGATTTAATATCTATACTACTGCTTACCTGTTCATAAAACTTTAATAGACAATGACAATTTTCCAAAAGTTGAAATGTTAGCTACAAGGACAGAGCTTTGTATTGTCAACATTGTCTAATAAACGTTTTATTCATTCTATAATTGCCTTTATGCCTTCTTTGTGTTCCTGTTCACAATTAACTTTCCAGTCACTGTATTCAACTTTCACGAATCTTTTCACTTGTCAAAATTCAGGTTGCAATGAGTCTTCACTAATTTATTCAGCTTTGATGAATGAAAGCACACTAAAACTTTTTTATATCAACTTTTACCTATTATTTTCAAATTTAAATTATTTAATAAACTATTATAGAACAAAATTTTAAATTCCATCTTTTTCCAGGGAGGCTATTTTGGCTAGGCGATTCAAGGAAGATTATTCCTATTCCATAACTCCCAGAAAACTTGCACTATGTCATTAAGTTATTTGACGAGTCAAGGCCTATTGCCTGCTATCATTCATTTTCAACAATGTTTAGTTTTTTAGGCTCAAAGAAATAGGCTACAGCTATTATTACCCATTTTCTTCCTCTCTAACTCTCAGGTTCATCATAGTGCTATGTCTAACATGTCCTTCAAACATGTCTTTAACGATCAATATAGAAAATATGTGAAAAATTTTGTATGCATACCCATCACTGCATTTTCCTGGTATTTATTAGATTTTAAGAGGGATATATAATATCCCTACTTCATTGCTCTATTAGTTTGTTCTCACATTGCTATGAAAAAATACCCAAGACTTTGTAATTTATAAGGAAAAGAGCTTTAATTGACTTACAGTTCTGCATGGCTGGGGAGGCCTCATAAAAATTACTATCATGGTGGAAGGTACCTCTTCACAGGGCAACTGGAAAGAGAATGAGTGCCAGCAGAGGAAATGCCAGATTCTTATAAAACCATCAGATCTGGTGAGAACTCACTATCATGAGAACATCATGGGGGAAACGACCCCATGATTCAATTACCTCCCACCAAGTCCCTCTCACAATACATGGGGACAATGGGAGATACAATTCTAGATGAGATTTGACTAGGGACACAGCCAAACCATATTATTCTGGCCCTGGCCCCTCCCAAAGATCATGTTCTCACATTTCAAAACCAATACTGCCTTTGCAACAGTCCCCAAAGATTTATCTCATCCCAGCATTAACTCAAAGTCGAAGTCTAAATTCTTACCTGAGACAAGGCAAATTCTTTCTACCTATGAGCCTATAAAATAAAAAATGAGTCAGTTACTTCCTAGATACAATCGGGGTATAGGCATTGGGTAAATGTACTGGTTCAAACTTGGATAAATTTGTCAAAACAAAGGGGACACAGGCTCAATGCACGTCTACAATCTAAGAAGATAGTCATTAAACCCTAAAGTTTCAAAATAATCACCTTTGGCTCCACATCTCACATGCAAGTCATGCCAATGCAAGAGGTGGGCTCCCATGGCCTTGTGCACTCTGCACCTGTGGTTTTTCAGGGCACAGTTTCCCCTCATGGCTGTTTTCATGGGCTAGTGTTGGGTGTCTGTGGCTTCTCCAGTCACACTGCGCAAGCTGTCCATGGATCTGCCATTCTAGGTCTGGAGGACAGTGGCTCTCTTCTCATGGCTCCTCTAGGCAGTGTCCTAGTGGAGATTTTGTGTGTGGGGGTCCAACCTTCTGCACTACCCCACCAGAGGTTGGACCCCCCACACAAAGTCTCCTTCTGCACTACCCTACCAGAGGTGCTCCATGAGGGCTCCTCCCCTGCAACAAACTTCTGCCTAGACATCCAGGCAATTCCATACATCCTCTGAAATCTAGGCAGAGGTTCTCAGACCTCAGTTCTTGTCTTCTGAACACATGCAGGAACAACACCATATGGAAGCTGCCAAGGTTGAGGGCTTGCACCCTCTAAAACAATGGCCCGAGCTGTACCTTGGCCCCTTTTATCTATGGATGGATCAGCTGAGATGCAGTGCACCAAGTTTTGAGCCTGCACAAAGCTGGGGGGCCCTGGACCCAGACCAGGAAACCATTCTTCCTTCCTAGGTCTCTGGGCCTGTGATGGGAGGGGCTGCCATGAAGGGCTCTGACATGCTCTAGAGATGTTTTCCCCATTGTCTTGGCAATTAACATTTAGCTCCTAGTTACTTATGCAAATTTCTGCAGCTGTCTTGAATTTTTCCCCAGAAAATGGATTATTCTTTTCTATTACATCACGAGGCTGCAAATTTTTCAAACATTTATGCTCTGCTCCCTCTTGAGTGCTTTAGCACTTAGAAATTTCTCCCACCAGATACCCTAAATCATCTCTCTCAAGTTCAAAGTTCGACAGATTTCTAAGGCAGGGACAAAATGCCACCAGTCTCTTTGCTAAAGCATAGCAGGAGTCAACTTCACTCCAGTTTCAAAGAAGTTCTTCATCTCCATTTGAGACCACCTTAGCCTGGACTTCATTGTCTATATCACTATCGGCATATTGGTCAAAACCACTCAACAAGTCTCTAAGAAGTTTCAAACCTCCCCACATATTTCTGCCTTCTACTGAGCCATTGAAACTGTTCCAACCTTTGCCTGTTACCCAGTTCCAAAGTTACTTCCACATTTTTGGGTATGTTTATGGTGACACAAACAAGAAGCAGTGATACACTGGGTAGAAGAGGGTGGCCACCAGCAGGAGTCACACCCTCAAGCCTGGGACCATGGCCTAAAGTGAGAACATGCATTCCTGTGTTCTTGCCTGAATGTTGCTTTTCCAAAACCACTCTGGCCCGCCCTCCCCCACCATCTTGTACCCATAAAACTCCAGACTCCACTGGCAAAGAAGGAAGGAAGAGAAGAAGCAGCTGGGTGTCAGAGAGAAGGAGCTTGACTTCAGAGGGACAGCTTGATGGTGGGACTTTGGATAATAGTTTGACTGGGGATGGCCATCTCCAGAGAAAGACCACCTTTTCATTTCATCCCCTTTCCAGCTCCCCTTCCCACTGTGAGCCATTTCTGTTGTTAAATAAAATCCTTCACATTCACCACCTTTCAATTCATTCACACAGCCTGATTCTTCCTGGATGTCAGACAAGAGCTCAGGTAGCAAGGGGGTGTGCAAAAGGCTGTCACCCTCATCCTCCATGGAGCTTTTAAATGCTTAAGCCATCCATGGTTGGCAAAGCTAAATGAACACACTGTATCATGTGTGCTCTGGGACTCTGGGGGTTGCAGGCATCCCCTTAGATGCTGTCACAGGGCTGCATAGAGATCTACTCCTACTGGCATCCAGAATCACTTGTTCCAGCCACTGCACCTACTCACATGCATGTTTCCCCTCCTGTGAGGGGTTGAGAGTCATGGGCTGAGTAAATGAGCCAACGCCTTTACGTGCCCCATGTGGGGATCAAGAGAGGTATCCCGTTTCAATAGCAATGCCCTACATTCTGTGATACCACTTTACTGTATTAGTCTGTTCTCACACTGCTATGAAGAAATACCCGAGACTGGGTAATTTATAAAGAAAAGAGGTTTAATTCACTCACAGTTCTGCATGGCTGGGGAGGCCTCACCAAACTTACAATTATGGCAGAAGGCACCTCTTCACAGGGTGGCAGGAGAGAGAATGAGTTCCAGCAGGGAAATGCCAGATGGTTATAAAGCCATCAAATCTGATGAGGACACACTCACTATTATGAGATCAGCATGAGGGAAACTGCACCCATAATTCAATTACTTCCCAATAGGTCCCTCCCATGACACAATGGGAACTACAATTCAAGATGAGATTTGGGTGGGGACACAGCCAAACCATATCAATCTCTATAACCAGAAAAGGTTCATTTTTCCACACAGAAAAAAAAAAAAAAAAAAAAGAGAGAGAGAGAGAGTTTATTAGCATATTAAAGTAACACAATTCACCAAACTAGTTAATATCTTTGTGAATTATTTATTGGAAATACAATGTCAAAAACTTAAGAGTGCATGTATGGGTTGTATAGTAACGTCTGTCTTTTGAATTTCTACTTAGGTAGAGAAGACAGATATTCAGAAATCCCCATAATTGTTTAAATTTTTATAATTAGGGAGTTGGGTGTGGTTGCACACTCTTGTGGTGCCAGATACTCAGAAGACTGAGGCAGGAAGATTGTTTGAGCCCAGGAATTCTAGGCTACAGTGTGCTAATATCACATTTGTGAATTGCCCTTGTACTCCAGCTTGGGCAACATAGCAAGACCCTGTCTCAAAAGATTAAAAAACAAAGAAGCAAAATATTTGTAATTAGACAAAAAGGTGTAGTCTAATAAACATACATTATAAAAGTTATTTTTAAGATCAAATTCTACACTAAATTTTTTTCTAGTATTTAATATATGATTGCTTGTATTTAATAAATCATTGCTAAAGCAAATGATTTCTCACTTCTGAAACACAAAGATTTCTATTTAAACAATGCTATAAAGAACACTTGTTTTAAAGGCATAACTGAAATTCTCTTTTTTCTTTTTTTTTTAATTTTGAGACGGAGTCTTCTGTTGCCAGGCTGGAGTGTAGTGGTGCAATCTCGACTTACTGCAACCTCTGCCTCCCGGGTTCAAGCGATTCTTCTGCCTCAGCCTCCTGAGTAGCTGGAACTGCAGGCGCACGTCACCATGCCCAGCTAATTTTTGTAATTTTAGTAGAGACAGGGTTTCACCATGTTGGCCACGGTGGTCTTGATCTCTTGACCTCATGATCTTACCCCCTCAGCTTCCCAAAGTGCTGGGAATACAGACATGAGCCAAAATTCTTTAGTTAAATATATTCTCTATTTTGGTACACAAGAATACTAATGTTCTAGATTAAGCTATTTTGTCTCTTAATATGGAAAAAGTGTTATCGAGAGAGAACATCCACATGAATAAATGGAGACAACGTTTTGGAAATTTTTGCCAGTATTTGTCACTTAGAAAATATGTTTGAAGATTTATTGTCTGGATGCATGGTACTGTGGCAAATGAGATGATCAGTTTGTGAAACACTCTACTCAAAGGGCCATCTCTTTGTAAAATAAAATGCTGTGGTATTGGATGTAGTAGTTGAATATTTTGGTAAATGCAGAATACTACTTCCTTATAAATATGTGAATAATTACTGGGTTTACTATTTTGTTTGTTTGAACATATAACAATACACTTTTACAATAGAATGTGTTCCTGACAGAGCACTTATATTTCAGTGACAGTATAATATTATATTTTTTTTACTTTGAAACGAAATTTTCATAATGATGTAACATTTGAGAAAAAAATAAATGACCCAGAAAAGACACTGCCTATAGCATTCGGGTTCAGTGTATGCATATATGTATTTGTATACCAAAGGAAGGCTTTTATTTTATCATACTAAACACAAGAACCATATCTTTCCACAGACTGTCAACAATACTCAAGTGTAGAACACAATGTATCAAGGAACAACCCACAAGAAAACTAACAAATGTTCTCAGAAATTTTACACTCAGTAATTTTCCTTCTCAAAATTTCCATGGTCGACAAGTGCTTGAAAAACAGCATTATTACATTCTTCTACTCAGTGAAATGAAGCAATCTCTCAAATTAAGAATAGTATTGTTCATCACTTTCAGGTCTACGGAAGACAAAAGAAGTGGTTATTAATTTTACCTTAGAGTAAAAAGGTTTATGTAGAAGTCTTTCTAACTGGTAACTTCTCCAATACAAATTGAAACACCTAGCTGTTTGTATGTGTTGTAACATCACCTCAACTTATAATATCACCTTGGTTAAAATCATAGTCTTGGCCGGGCGTGGTGGCTCAAGCCTGTAATCCCAGCACTTTGGGAGGCCGAGACAGGCCGATCACGAGGTTAGGAGATGGAGACCATCCTGGCTAACATGGTGAAATTCCGTCTCTACTAAAAAATACAAAAAAAAAAAAAAAAAAAAAAAAAAACCTAGCCGGGCCAGGTGGCAAACGCCTGTAGTCCCAGCTACTCAGGAGGCTGAGGCAGGAGAATGGCGTAAACCCGGGAGGCGGAGCTTGCAGTGAACCGACATTGCGCCACTGCTCTCCAGCCTGGGCGACAGAGAGAGACTCCATCTCAAAAAAAAAAAAAAAAAAAAAAAAAAAAAATCGTCGTCTTAAAAGTATTCAATAAGCCTTAAGAATAAAATATTATTATCCTGGTAAGATAGAGATATTTAAACTCTATAACCTCAGGAACATGGTAAAATGAGATTGCTACTAATATATCAGACAAGTGTAAAAAGGGTCTTTTTTAAATTGCAAAACATTTCAATGTTTATTTAATCTATAGACTGTTATAGGAAAATAAGTTAATGAAATGTGTTAATCTTACTGAAGTCTATAAAAAGAGTTCAGGCTTTTCTATTAGCAGAAAAAATATCAGTCCCTTGTGTCTAGTTTTTCTCCTATTAGGGTATTCAGGAAAAACAAATGGTGGTTTTAGCAGATTTAAAGCTAAACATGGCATGAAACTAATTTCTTAGGCACTGTAACAACGTCTTCAAAAAGTATTTAAAAATTTTCACCTATCATCCACATCTGAATAATCTGTAAATTAATTGCCAAGGTATCATAAGATGTTCTTAAAACATTGTGGACTTAATACTTTCACCTGATATGTACTTATTCTTAGGAAACTTTTTTGAGATGTACCCCAGGAAAACTAAGAAATAAACTAGGTGCAGTTTGTAGAGCTTAGGCACAGACCAATCAGATTGGATGCCAGCAGATTTGCTTTAGCACTTGTCAAATAATTCACTCTGTATCTAATCCAGAAGAGCAGTGTAAGGAAGGCAAGGAGTCACAGGTCAACATGTCAGCAGGCCTTTACTGTGAGCATTATAGATTGGAGCAGCAGGAGAGAGAGCTCTAAATGGGAGCTTTCCAGGGAGAGGGTCAGTGTAAGGGTCAGTGAAAAGAAAAGATTATGTGATTACGCGATTTAACATCAGGATAGTAGGCTTCATTAAAAAGTCATGAACTCTGTAGCTTATGTTCATCAATACCACAGTACTTAAGTTTCTTCATCTGTGTAATTGACATAGAAATGTTATTGTAAAAATGAATGAAAAATAAATTAAAAATTATTGCAAAAATATATAAATGAATAAGAACAATGCATGGCACACACAAAACCAATATGTAAGAGATGAAGGAAAGATGAGGATATGATAAGAAAAATGAAGAATTTAGAAAAAGTGATTATGAGAACTATTAACTTTCTGAAATATGTCATGACTTAAAGAGAATAATAAGTTTCCAGTTGACCTTGATCCTAGATACAATGTCTTTTTAGAAGGGCAGGCTCATGTTATTTGCTAAATAAATAAATATAATTCTAACTCACAACTTGATATAAAAAAAGATTTTAAAAATCATATAAATATACTTTACTGGGAGATGAATTTCAGATTAAGTCTAAGAAAAAGCAAGTTTTTGGACAACAAAAAGTAAGTGACAATCATCATGGCAATGCAAAAGTAAAAGTGAAAGTAAATGTGTAGCTGAAAGAACTTGGGCAGTGAAAAGGGAGGAAAAATTAGTGTTGCTCACTAATATCCTTATCTGACAAAGGGTAGAGCTAAAGAAACTTTTCAAACCTTGATGGAGTTTCAAGAATATAATTTACAATAATAAATAGAAAAATAATAACAGACATATTAAAAATCCTAATTTAAAGAGAGCAGATTTTGAAAATAGCAAAATCCTCATCACTCCTATGGAGTCAACAGATACAGCTTTGATTTCTGGTTTATCAGAAAACGATGGCAGTATAACCTCAATTCAAATATTCTCACAAAAAAATTAAAACTCACGTCTTCATCATAACTATAAGATGGACAGCACTAGGAACTTCAAACTACTTGTACATATGGAAACTAAACACACCAATTCACCAGAAATAGCTCCGGACTGCATACCTAGCTGTGACAGAACACAGACACAATAATTTCAGAAAGACAGATTCCATGCTGAATGCAGAATACTGAGAGCAAATCTGATGTCTGATACATTACAGCGATAGCTATTGAGGAATCAAAAGGGAAAAGCTTGAAAGGTTGTGGAACGTGTACTGAGAAGGCGCAACTTCTTTAGGATAAGGTGATAACAAGGAAGAAGGAATCATCTCTTGGAGATTTGGTGGTAAAGAAAAAGAACGATCAGGAAAAAGAAATCGCTGTAGTCCATTATCCTTAGCAGACTAACACAGGAACAGAAAACCAAATGCCACATGTTCTAACTTGTAAGTGGGAGCAAAATAATGAGGACCCAGGGAAACATCCAGGGGAATAACACACACTGGAGTCTTTTGGAGGGCAGAGGGTGAAGTGTGGGAGGAGGGAGAGGATCAGGAAAAATAACTAATGGGTACCAGGGTTAATACTGGGTGATACAATAATCTGTATAACAAACCTACATGAGACAAGTTTACCTATGTAACAAACCTGTACTCGTACCCCTCAACTTAAAATAAATATTTAAAGAAATAAAGCATAAATGATCCTGCTGAAATACAAGGAAATTATAAATTCGTAAGTCACGCCCTTTATTAGTTTTCTATTTTATTGCTTCTATAATAAATTACCATATCTTGGTAGCTAAAACAAGAAGTCTGAAATAATTTTCACTTGACTTTCACAAAGTCAGGATGTTAGCCAGACTGCTTCTTTCTGAAGGCTCTAGCGAAGAGTCTCTTTCTGGCCTTTTTAAGCTTCTAGTGGTTGCCTGAGGCCTTGGCATATGAGCCTTTCCTTTATTTTCAAAGTGTTTCACTCAAATCTCTGCTTCTATCATTGCTTTGCCTTCTGTCTCTGATCCTCCTGTTTCTTCTTTATGAAGACTGTTTTGATTATATTGGGTATGCTTGCATAATCCAGGATAATTGCCACATCTCAAGATTTTCAATTTAATCACAAAACTCCCTTTTGTCATATAAAGTAGCATTCACAGTTTCCAGGGACGAGAACAGGAAAATATTTGGGGCCCATTATTCAAAATTACAGCATTGCCTCCCTACCCAAATAAAAGAACACAATAAATTTAAAGAAACTGCACTTTTCTATGCCAGTGGAAGAGGGCAGTCTTGAACTAAGAAATCTAGTTAGACCCCCACTCTTTCTCGTATGAGCGAAATAACTGTTATTGCTGGTCTCTGGGGAAATAAAATTGGGAAGTGAACAGAAAGTGGAAGACACCATTGATACAATGGTTCAGAAAGAAGAAAAAATCAGAAAATATTTCAAATTATGAAATTTTTTCACCAAATATAAATTCAAGGCATCAAGACAACTGCATCACAATACTCCAACCAGAAAAAAATATGCTTTAAGAATTATCAGATAAGAGAAATACCTTAAATGCAAAATTCAAAAACAATACAGAAATATATGAAAAACAAAGATATAAAACAAAAATTAATCAAACTCAGGAAAGAATCTTGAACAAAAATACCACATGCATACATAATGAGGGGTAATGAAAATCTATAACATATTCAATTAGAGTACCTGGAAGAAACAATAAAACAACATAAAATAAATAATACATAATAATAAAATCAATCTAAACATCATCTACATATCAAAATGAATTAAAATAAAGTAATAAGAAATCAAAGGAATTAGGTCACATAAAGAAAGAAATATAATACATAAAATAAACATACAATAAATATAGCAAAATAAGATGGCAGAGTTGGAATACGAAGTTTCAGTCATGTAAATTAATGTAAATAGGTTTAACTCACTTAAAGAAGATTTTCAGATTGGCCCACAAATAAAACACAACTCTGAGCTGTATAAAAGAGGCCTAAAATAAAAGAACTCAGGCCTAAAAATAAAGGGGCAAATATGTACTTAGGAAAAATGTTTGAATATCAAGAAAGTAGAAGTTGCATTCCAAATACCAGACAAAGGAATTCAGGACAAAAAGGAACTAAATATGTCAAACAAGATGATTCAGTATTGTGTAAGCCCCAATTCACAATGAGGTATAACAACTACCAATATCTACATATAAAGTGTCATAATAATAATCTACATAAACAGAAACTACAGGAGACCCAAGAAGATATAAACAGAAAACACTAATAAGAGAGTTAGATACAGCACTCACAGTTAAATATAGACCAAGTGAACCAAAAATGAGGACATAATAGTTGTAAACAGCATAATCCTTAACATAAAAGTTTAGGTGATGTCTCAAACATTTTACCCTGTAAGAAAGAATATATATTCTGCTCAAGCACACAGATAACTTTAACAAACAATTATTCAAACATTACATTTTAAAACATCATTAAGTTCCACACCATAGAGAAATTACAAATAGTTTCTTATAAAATTATATAAGAAGACTAGAAATTCAAAATAAAAATTCAAAAAAGTCTTTCCATCTGGAAATTTGAAAACTTTCTATTGAAAATCTCCAAAATGAAAGGGCAAAAATAGATCCAAATTGTAGAACTTGTAAAATATGACAGTACAAACAATTAATATGAAAAGAATACATTTTAAAGAGGTGAGCATTATCAATGAAAATTTAAGAATGCACATGCAAATTAACTCAACAAGTAGAAAAGGCATAAGGTAAATCAAAGGGAAATGCAAGATTAAGACAACAAATACAAAGATAATGAGCAATCAATAAATCAAAATGTTTATTAAAAGTTAATGAAAATAATTGAAAAATGGAATACTATGCAGCCATAAAAAAGGATGAGTTTGCGTCCTTTGTAGGGACATGGATGCAGCTGGAAACCATCATTCTTAGCAAACTATCACAAGAAGAGAAAACCAAACACCGCATGTTCTCACTCATAGGTGGGAACTGAACAATGAGATCACTTGGACTCGGGAAGGGGAACATCACACACTGGGGCCTATCATGGGGAGGGGGGAGGAGGGAGGGATTGTATTGGGGAGTTATACCTGATATAAATGATGAATTGATGGGTGCTGACGAGTTGATGGGTGCAGCACACCAACATGGCATAAGTATACATAGGTAACAAACCTGCACATTATGCACATGTACCCTAGAACTTAAAGTATAAAAAAAAAAAAAAAAAAAAAAAGAAAGAAAAATAAATAAAAGTAAGTAGAAAAACAGATCTTCAAAATAAAAGATTATAAAGGAAAACTAAACATTGCAAAAGAAAATTAACACAAAAGACATTTTACAAAAAAGAAAAACTGACATTTTCCACAAATTCATTAAAAATTTTCAAAATTTTCAAAAATTTCAAAGCATTTTTAATGAATTTATATAAAGTGTCTGTTTTTGTTAATTTTCTTTGCAATGTTTAGTTTTCCTTTGTAATCTTTTATTTTGAAGATCTGTTTTTTCAAATGTTTTCATTTATTTTTGCCCAAAGAACAGACACTGCTCAAAATAAGTCATTTATTCAGCCAACAAACATATGAAAAAAAGCTCATCATCACTGGTCATTAGAGAAATTCAAATCAAAACCACAATGAGATGCCATCTCACACCAGTTATCATTAAAAAGTCAGGAAACAACAGATGCTGGAGAGGATATGGAGAAACAGGAACGCTTTTACACTCTTGGTGGGAGTGTAAATTAGTTCAGCCATGTGGAAGACAGTGTGGCGATTCCTTAAGGATCTAGAACCAGAAATACCATTTGACCAAGCAATCCCATTACTGGATATATACCCAAAGGATTATAAATCATTCTGCTTTAAAAATACATGCACACATACGTTTACCGTGGCACTATTCAAAATAGCAAAGATTTGGAACCAACACAACTGTCCATCAATGATAGACTGGATAAAGAAAATGTGGCATATATACACCATGGAATACTTTGCAGCCATTAAAAAGGATGAGTTCATGCCCTTTGCAGGGACGTGGATGAAGTTGAAAACCATCATTCTCAGCAAACTATCACAAGAACAGAAAACCAAACATCACATGTTCTCACTCATAAGTGGGAGTTGAACAATGAGAGCACATGGACACAGGGAGGGGACCATCACACACTGGGGTCTGTCAGGGACAGGGGGGCTAGAGGAGGAATAGCATTAGAAGAAATACCTAATGCAGATGTCAGGTTGATGGGTGCAGCAAACCACCATGGTACGTGTATACTTACGTAACAAAACTGCACGTTCTGCACATGTACCTCAGAATTTAAAGTATAATAAAAAAAGAAAATGTTGCTGAAATGCATACATTTTTAAGGAAAATACATGGATTTTTACTACATGGATTGTAGTTAAATTTGACTACAATAGAGAAAAAGAAACAGAAAATTTCCATGGAAGATATAAGGAAAGTTGTTAAAATAAACTACAGAAATGTACCAAGTTCAGATGATTTCATTGGGGACATTTAGCAGCATTTAGCAACAAGGTTAGAAAATTGCATTGCCACATAAGTTGTTCCAGAATATATGTAAAGTTGATACCTAAACCTGATGAATGGAACCCCCAAAGGAAAATTATGCACAAAGCTTAGTAATGAATATTGATACAAAAATTATAAATAAAACATTAGCAACAGAATCTAAAATCATATTCAGACATTAATACATCACGGTAAAACCTATCATCATTCATTATGTTTGTTTTTCTCAGTTTTTCAATGGCACTTGTTCTGAGTTTAAAATGCATCTTTATGCTCACTGCCTCTACAAACGATTCAGACAAATGACTCAAAGACAAAGACATGGTGAAGTCATTCTGAATGACATTTGAAGAGTAAGACTAGATCTCTCTGTAAATGAAAGCTTTTTCAGAGAAAGTCAATAACAATAGTGAAGATCTGAATCATTCCTGATGTACTCTGCTGTAACTTTGACCCAGAGCACAACCAAAGAGTGGACTGAAATCAAAAGAAAAAGAAAATACCTTCACATTTCTTGGAAAATCCCTATTTCAGAACCCAGCCACACTGAGAGATTTTGGAGAATGTTTGTTCTAGAAATGTGATATCTTTTGAGGAAAGACTCAGTTGATTTCTGCCTTAGGAGAGTATTTGTGCTAGTTCAAAGACAAGAAGGGATTGAAGTTACCTCCTAAATTTTGTTTATGAGAGTGAATCTACCACAGATCAGCTGACTTTCAAAATGTGAGGCAGCTACCAATTGATTTGCTTTCAGAATGTTCACCGTAGTGATCTGGCATTGATCAATTAAACATGAAGATCTGTTATAGTATTACTTGTCATGATTAAATAACTGCCATTAATTAAAAGTTTAAAACCTGTTTGAGTCTTCACTTATAATCATTAGTATAGACTTTCTTTTCTAGAACTATGGGAATTCATTATTTTCATGACCTTGAATTTATTGTAGATTAGGAGATGCCCTCTCTAGCCAACTCGAATTAGTTTAACAATTTTTTTTTTAATTTAAAAGACTCATTCTTTCTTTTTTTTTAATTTATTTTTTATTATACTTTAAGTTCTAGGGTACATGTGCACAACGTGCAGGTTTGTTACATATGTGTACTTGTGCCATGTTGGTGTGCTGCACCCATCAACTCGTCAGCACCCATCAATTCATCATTTATATCATGTATAACTCCCAATGCAATCCCTCCTCCCTCCCCCCTCCCCATGATAGGCCCCAGTGTGTGATGTTCCCTTTCCCGAGTCCAAGTGATCTCATTGTTCAGTTCCTACCTATGAGTGAGAACATGCTGTGTTTAAAAACCAAAAACCAAAAACCAAAAACCAAGACTCATTCTTTCATCATCTAGTTGATCTTGTTGGTAAGCATAGATTTTCTTACCAAGCCCTCTTGTTCCTCCAGTGTTTTAGAATTGCATCACTGCAGCATTAGGGTACAGAAAAGTTTATCTCTAAAGCACAGTATGGTTTATATTATGTAAATTTACTGAGTTCATGTGTTATTATCTTTTTACTATAAATGTAATATGGACTCCAAAGTATGTTTTCTGTCATGTACACCTTCCTGGTTTTCTGTTCATAGCTGTTTTTCCATTTCCTCATTGTTTAATGTCTTCTCATGAGACAGTATGCTATGTGCGTGTTTTGTTACTTAGTGAAATTTAGTTAATCAATAACTATGTTATTTCTTTTGCGGAGGGGTGGAAATAATGAATGCTTTGACATCTTTTTTACTCGATTAGATTGACCTATTTGCGATATATTAAATCTTTTTACCATTCTGCAGCAGAGTTACAGAATACTGTGGCAGACACTGGTAATTACCTATTCAATATTTACAGTCTCTATGGAAAGCCGTAACTCCTATTTAGGGGGAGGTGCCCACTGAAAGCTATGTTACTTCCTTAGTAGTTATTTTCAATGAGATGTAATTCAGTAGACACTAGACAGGGCTTTAGGAAACCCCTTTAAAATTGGGCTGTCTATTGTCTCATGGTCATTTGCCATCACCTTCTCTTTTCCTATATAACTTTCCAAGAATGATAATGGGATGTTAAAAGTAGAGAATCATCTTCTGACATGCATAGTATGAAGATTCCATACAGAAACAGTAGAAGGTACCTGGGACAGTGAATATATCATGAAACCACTATGTCAGCCTTGCACTCTCTTCCTCTGAACTAGTTAAATGAGGAGGAAAAACTAATTTATTAAAGTTTTGTGTGTATGTGTGTGTCTAATAATTTTCTGCAAAATACACCACTAACTTCTATAAATGCCTTTGATTAAACGTTATTAGTATATTCATAATGCCAGTGTATACTCAGTAATCATAGAGTAAAAATAATTACATTACTTTACATTGACTTAGTGTCATATGATGTGACATTAGCAAATATACTTGGAATTATCATACTAGAAAAAGATACTTGGAAATTGATATCTACAGGAATATACCTTTATTGATATATGTTGTACAAAACCTTTTTTTCAAGTGTTTGAATATTTATGTTTATTTTTCTGAAGTATCCAGGATGGTATCACTGATCAGTACAAACAAAGGGATAGAATTTAATTATTGATGGTTTGAAGTATTCAGACTAAAAAGTCAGCTAAACTTTCCACATTTAAAAACTGCTTTGGCATCATGTAGATCTATTGGGTATATATGGTATTATAGAAAATAATACTAAAATATTTTTAAATGATTCTACATAGAGAGGATATTGGAATCTGTAGTCGTAAAAATTCTATCACCTTTTAAAATCTCACTATGACAAGAGATAAAGCTTAGCATTTATTATCCTTCTACCAAGAACAAAATTTACTCTTAAGTGCCTCTGCTTAACCAACCTTAAAATGATTTAATTTTGGTCATTAATTCCTTATTAACATATTAAATATAACAAAAAGGAGACAGATTTTATTGAATTTTAAGAAATCTTTTGATTAATTCTGAGATAAATGCTTCCTGCCTCATCTTTTCTTTGGCATAAAAATGTTACTTTTTCTGATTACATAAAGTTTGCTACATTGAATAAACAAGAACAGAGGGAAACAAAATCTTTGTTTTTAAATCTCTATAACAAGTTTACAGGTCTCATCCTGCTGTTATCTCCAGAAATTCTCTAAATTGAGTTTATTTAAACTCTTAAGTGGTTTACTATTAAATATATAAACAAGCACTTAACAAAATGTATTTCAAGGCACATGGATTGTCCCTGGGTCTGACTTCCCATCACACCTCTGTTAATCCAAATAACATTACATTAACAAATGAGCATTTAAAATGATACAGGTGAGATATCACACAATTAAGTGTGATTTCAGTATGATCTTGAGGCATTCAGAATAGTGTCTGTGTCAGGTGAGAAGTGTTTTAGCTTTGGATCTGTGTGTATAATAGTTTTTGGAGCTTGTGAAAGACTCATACTTTGGGGTTTAGTTTCCGAAAAGGAAAGAATATGTTGACATATATAGTGTTTAATTTTTCTACTATATCTGAAAGCCAATACACTTTGTGGAAGGATAGCAGAAAATATTGTTCTGTTTCTAATATCTTTTCCTTCCAGGCTGAATTTGCGTTTCATCAGTTATCTCACATTTCCGTGTTATAGCTTGAGCCAGAAGGGAGGGCATAAAGAATGTTGGCTTTGGTATCAGCAGATCAGAAAAGAGGTGGACTGCATCACAGTTTTACTGCATACTCCCCATGTAACCTTTAACAAAGCAATTAACCTTCAGACACTCAGTTTTATCATCTACTCAATAGAGATTACTATTCCTCCAGATGTAAACAGTGAATGAGATAATTTTTGAAGGCACCTAATAAAGTGGATGGTACATTGTATGAAGTCAATAAATATTAGGCTAATTATAATTTTACGTTAAAAACATAGAGATAATCTCTGACATGGAATGGTAGTTTATTATGATTTATTGATGTAACTCAAATAAGTTTATCAGATTCCAGGACGACAGTAATCATGTTTCTTCATAAGATATGAGCATATTGAATTATGTTTATCCTTAATCATGTTTACTTACTGAATTTGAATAAGATAACAACATAATTGTACTTCAAAAGAATAAGTGGAAGTGGAACAGTTCTTATATTTTGATAGAGGAGAGTCTTAGTGAAAACCTGGATAATTTAAGGATAATTTAGGGAGCACAGGAAGGGAGTTTCTAAAGGATTGGTCTATGTTGGACATTTTAAGAATACCTAGGTCAGCAAGAGTTGATGAAGTACAGATCAAAGTGGAAGGAAATAAATCAAGTTAAGTGCACTGAAAATGAAATTTCCTTGTATTACTTCTGGTTAGCCAAATGGGTTTGGGATTTTCAACAGAGGTTGGGGAAGTTGTTTATTAATATCTCTTGTGGCTTAAATTCTGTACACATTTTCATGAATATAAACTGTAATCAATGTATAGTGTTTTGTTTTGTTTTATTTTCTACTAAAGTCCTCTAAAGTCTGGGTGACATTAAATACCATATTTAAATTAACTAATTTTTCTTCTGTGCTGTTGAAATTAGCTCACTTTCTGATTTTTTTTTTTTTTTTTTTTTTTTTTTTTTGCCATGATGTATCTGTTGTAATATCAATGAGTTATTGGTGAGGATGGTTTTTAAGCCTTATGTTAATCTGTGCTCATTGTTACTAAATCTACTTCTTAGCTGAGAGACTGTATATTAATACAATTTATGTCAGTTATTATAATTATCTATGATTTGCAAACCAAATGTAGACCTCTATGAAAAGGTTTATGTTGCTCACTGGTCACCAAACATCAACAGAGAAATAGAACCAATATTTTTCAAACTTACCCCTGTGGCTTGGTAATGATGACAAGATAGGCTAAACCAGCTTTCCCTGCTGTTCTAGAATCTGTTAAAGTCATTTCAGTTAGTTACCAATGAATCATAGTAAACTATCGTATTTGACATCAGGGTCTGTCTGTATGTTTTAATATCTGATTTAGCACTGATGAGTACTAGTTCAATATCCTTTTCTTCTTCAATTATGGTTACTGTTTTTATTTTTATATCCGCAACAGTTATCTATTCTCATCTACTTTTAGACATATTTGAAGATTCGTGATCTTAAACAGGTCTAAAATAGAATTTTTAAATTGCTTATATATTCAGCTGAAGTTAGATCAAATATTGAAACTGAGAGGCTTTATGCTTTATTTTTATGCATCTTCATGCTTTTATATAGATATGTTTTGAAAAGTGTTTTTTGTGAAGCATATATATATCACAAAATGAAAAGTGTATATTGTATATCCTTCACAAAAGCATGACAATAACCATTAAATTCTTTATGTTCTCAATTACATGCTTATGAGAGACCAAATATAGAAATAATAGTCAAAGTTATATATAATATTATGACTAACTTACAATCTGCAGCAACCAACTCAGGAAACCATCTTGTTATCTATAAGTCAGACTTGTAGGAAATCAAACCATTGTCTCTATGAAACTATCCAGATAGCCAAACAAAAGCCTCTAATAACAATGGGACCCAAATGGCCAGGACTTGATTAGTAACTGACAGCTTACTTAATTTTTGTCCCTATTTCCAACTTAGTGCCAACCTAAAAAAAGCCAAAAACACAACCCTCACCTATGATTCCCCATTTCTATTTAACCTGCCTACAGCTTCCTCATGCCAACATCCTCTTGTTAGAACATGCGTAAACCTTTCCTTTTTTTCCACCATGAAGTTTTCCCACTCCTCTGCCTGCCTTTGACTCTCTGTAAAACCAGAAGGGGTGGCGCCTGACTCCCTTGCTACAGCAAAGTCTGAATAAATAGCCTATGTCTGTTCTCATTTGCTCGGTTTTTGTTTATTTCCGCAATTGCCTAAGCTATGTATAATGAGTTTAGTTTAATACATTCAGTGTGACCTTTGTTATATATTAGACTTTGTGCCAGAAACCATCGTTATCACAATGAACGAGATAAATGAAATTCATGCCTTCACTAAATTTACAATTGGCAAAGAAAATAAGCAGGTAAATACAAAATATTACCAAGATGGTTTAACTGTGAAGACTCAGCTAGGTTGTTATGGGAACACAGAGCAACCTGTATAGAGGAAAGATTCTGTAGCTAAAAGACAATAGTACATATCTAATATGTTTTTACTATAAACATTTAGTAAATGATTTAATAAATGCAATCAGTTATATGTATTATTTCTAATTAATTCCTTTATTTACAAAACGATTATCATTTTCATTGTTATTGCTTAAAATACTTGCAATATACATTCCTTAAATATGCCTTCAGATTTGCTTTTATGCTGATATATATTCAGCTCAGCATATCTTTCCCCTTTAGGACTAATGAGCTCAGACACTTCCTTGATAAGTATTTAATAGATGTTTCCTTTTAGGTTCTTATACGTTTTTTACTTTGTACATTGATCAAATTGAAAATCTTGTTAATTTAGATTTGGTAATTAGAATTATCCAACTGTCTCACATTAAGACAACTTAATTTCAGTTTATAAAATAATCTCTGAAAAAAAATTGGGCATATTATTACATAACAAATTGCTTCTCCTCTGAGGATAAAATGGAATAGTAGCTATCCAGTGTATGGCTAGGTTGCTGAAATCTTGTTGAAACCCTAACTCTATCCAAGCGTTCAAATATTATCCATCACAACCAGTACCTTAAAATTTTGAATTGTATCTGTAATTTGGAACTAAAATGTTATTATGCCAAATTCATAAACTATTTTTTTTTTTTTTTTTTTTTGAGTCGGAGTCTCGCTCTGTTGCTCAGGCTGGAGTGCAGTGGCGCGATCTCGGCTCACTGCAAGCTCCGCCTCCCGGGTTCATGCCATTTTCCTGCCTCACCTTCCGAGTAGCTGGGACTACAGGCTACAGGCGCCCGCCAACAAGCCCGGCTAATTTTTTTGCATTTTTAGTAGAGATGGGGTTTCACCGTGTTAGCCAGGATGGTCTCGATCTCCTGACCTTGTGATCCGCCTGTCTCGTCCTTCCAAAGTACTGGGATTCCAGGCGTGAGTCACCGCGCCCGGCCTCATAAACTATTTTTAACAAGTTGACTAAAAATGAACTGCAGAAAATCTGTTTGTTCTTCTTCAATGACATTTTTTTTTTTTCCATTTTCTTATTAGTACATGGACAAGTGAACTGTAACTTCAATTGGGTCATGTGACATTTTTAATGATGAACAATGCTTATTTCTCATCTAACTTATCTCTAGTGATAGACTATAATTCCTTACACTTAATTGGTAGCTATTAAAATTTGGGGATGTGCAAAATGCCTTGAAAGCAAAGAGGAATGTGTGATAACTCCAGTTGAAAGAATTATGGTAGGTTTAAAAAGACACCTGGACTTTGAATTTTAAGTATGATTTTGTAAAAGAGAAAAAAAGACAAAAAATATTTTCTCAGAAGTATAATTTCTGGATATCTCCTGACTATAGAGTTATGGACTGTATGAACACAACACACACACACACACACACACACACACACACACACACTATATATATATATATATATATACATACACATTTATACACTCGAAAATGGATATTTTTAAATTAATGGTGAAACCTACAAAAAGTAAACAGAATCACTTAAAGGATGGAAACAAATTATAAATACCAAGCCAGGTAAATCACATAGGTACTTTTGGAGCATGTATTTAGATCCAAGTAACTTAACGGCTTCCACAGATTGATTTTTGGCTGTGATCTGGTCATGGAAAAAGTGAAACAAATAAAAACCTAAAAAAAAAAAAAATTCTACTCTTAGGAGGATAAGCTTCAAAAGCTATGTCTTAATCAAGATCTAAAGGAAACATAAAGACAATAATGTGAGGTAATAATCAAAGAGGTAATAGCAAATATTTTTCAAAATAGCTGACAAAGATAAATATGCATAATGGAAATTTTCTAGTCATACAGTAAAACTTTAAAGAGCAATAGGAAACTTTAAAAATAATCAGAAACAAAGGAGAAATAAAATATTCTGGTGAAAGGTGACTTTTCAAGGGCACCAGTGGAATCCAGATAGTAATCAAAATTCTGTAGAAACTCTCAGTCAAATAAAATTGTGTATTTAGTGAAACTATCTTTTTTTGTTTTTCAAAAATAAGGGTTGAAAAAATGAAGAATTTACAGTCAAGAGAATCGTATGGGAAATTCTTAAATAACTTACTTTGATAGATGGGAGCTGATTCTAGAAGCAAGGTCAAAAAAAGAAGAAACGATGACTAAAGATAATGATAAATGCTTGCATGTGTCTAAACGAGTATATAGTGTATAAAAATACTTGAATGATGTCTAATTTTAGTTGTTTAAAAATACATTAAATACTGGGAATTATAGCATTTAAGCAAAATGAAAGAAATGTGATTGGCATTATAGTAGCTTATGATCCTCCTATGTCTTGAGAAGAGAGTAAATTATTAAGAGAAGACACCGTAAAGCTAACATTGCAGGTTATCATTTCAACAGCAACTACCTGAAGAATGGAAAGAAAATGCATATCTTCCTAACCGGTAAAAATGAGAACTAGGTATCAGAATTTGAAAAAGTAGATCAATTTGAAAGTGTGCAATACTTCAGAAAATACTCACATGATCATCTCCATAAATGCAGAAAAGGTTTTTTTTTTTTTTGAAATTCAACATCCCTTCATGTTAAAAACCCTCAACAAACTAGGCATCAAAGGTACATACCTCAAAATAAAATGAACCATCTGTAACAAACCTACAGTCAACATTATACCGAATACGCAAAAGCTGGAAGCATTCCTCTTGAAAACTGGAACAAGAACTGGATGCCCACTCTCACCCCTCCTATTCAACATACTACCGGGACAGCAATCAGGCAAGAGGAATTTACAATATTACACATTTTTACAAACCTAATAATGAAGTTTCAAAATATATAAAGTAAATCTCACACAATCGCAATGAAATGGAAACAAACCCACCGTTATATCGGAACACTTTTATTCTAGTATTTTTGTCAAGCAGGTACATATTTATTAAAGGTATAGAAAAACAATCAATAAATATAATTGCTGTATAGAAACTTCTGTCAATTATTACAAAATAAACATTTGAAAGCATGCACAGACAAGTTGTAAAATTAAGCATATATAATGAATTACAATACGAGCCAAAGATTTTCAAAAAAAGATTTTATACAGAACAGTTTCTTACCAAAATAGGATTTTTATAAATCAAAAAACACAAAAAGATGAAAAAATAAATCTTCACAAATTTACATGTCATATACATTTCTAAATAATATTTGAGTTCAGATGAAATAAAAATGGAAATTCAATTAACACAATTAAAATACTACTTACCAAACTTGTGAGATGTTGGTAAAGTAGTAGTTAGAGGTAAATTTATAGTGTAAGGTGTACGTATTAAGAAAGAAAGACTAAACAAATGCAGCATTTGCCTTATGCATTTAGAAAATGAACGCTAATGTATACACAAAGAAAATAAAAAGAAAGTATAAGAAAAATAAATTAATGAGATAGAAAATCAAGATATAACAACATTTTCAAACTCACAAAATGTGGTTCTTTCAAATGATTAGACATTGACAAAACTTTAAAAATATTCAAGAAAAAGAGAGAGCACAAATAAAAACATAACTTCAATGACAGAAGGTATTTAAATATGATAAAATACATTTAGACAGTTTGTATGCTTATTAGAAAAATATAAATTAACAGAACTGACAAGAAAAATGAGTTCAAATAATTCCTTTAAATAAAAAATTGTCTGAAATTTAAAATTTTCCCAGATAGAAAACACAAGTCCTAGATGGTTTAGAATGTATATGACACTCAGAATATTAAGAAATAAGTAGTTGCCATAGTCTGAATGAATTTGTTCTCCAAAATTAACATGTTGAAATCCCATTTCTAGTGTGAGGCTTTATGGAAGCAGGGCCTTTAAGAGGTCATTAGGTCATAAGAGCAGAGCTCTCATGAGTGGAGCCATGTGGTTCTCTGCATAAGGCTGCTCACAACACACATCTAGAAGAAAGTATACAAGACAGAAATGCGCGTAAGAGTAAATGAGATGAAAGTTTCAGTACTGTTAGAACTTAGTATTGAAAATGGCACCCCTTCGTTTTTGCAACATTCTGTCCATTAACAGCAAGTGGTCAATCAAGTCTAGGCCACAATCAAAGAGAAGAATTACCTGTAAAATCAAAAAATATAAAAGGACAGCCATTATCAGTGTATTTTGTCTATATTTTCCTGGAGTTGTTAGCCAACTCAACAAGACAAGAAAAATAGATGTAAGATTAGAATAATAAGAAAGTAATATTGCCACATTCTATGATTGTCAGAAAAATAGATTACTATTGACAACCTTTTATAATTAAAAGTTTGCTAATTATGTTATATATTAGATCAATATAAAAATTGCATTTTTAAATACCAGAAATAATTAGTAAACAGTAAAACATAAGATATTCACCATTGAACAATAAATACAATGACTATATGGAAATTAATTTTAAAAGAAGGCACAGGAGTTTAATAGAAAAAACTGTGACTATGATAATCATTATAGAAAATTACTTGTATAAATGAAGAAAAGACATTATATACAAAAATGGAGCAACAAGAAAACACAAATATTAAAGAAAAATTGCATCAGTTATTATGAAAACATTCCACTTTTCTCTCTTTTTATCTATTTCAAAAAATTAAGCAGCCCACCTCAATAAAATGCATTTTCCTTGTAAATGTAAATAGTACTAATAAAACCCAGTCAATTAAAGTGATAAGTTGGAATTACACACACAATTGGAGACATTGTAATGAAAAACAAGAACTCTTCTGAATGCTGATTTTAAATACAATGATAATGAAACACTAAAAACAAAAACCTCTAGATACAAATATTTGAAAGATCTAACTCTGTGCTATAAAACATAACTTAAAGCCATCATGACAACAATTCAGTAAAGAGTCTGAATCACAATAATGCAAATTGATTCCACTCTCAATGTTCAACTGCTATCAAAGTTTCTTCTCTTATGGCAGCTATAAAAAATTAAAAAAGAAAATTTGGAATTATACTTTCATACTGTTGTCCTCCATTTAACTAAGTAAGTTAATTACCTATTCTGAATTAGGTCCCATTATTTTGACTTTTCTTTCTTTTATTTTTTTTACATTACCTATAATACATTGTCACAGACAAAAAGAAAAAAAAAGAAAAAAAAAAAAAGCCTTTCGTGAACTGAAATGGAGGAGATTTAAACTCTTTTATGTTTGTAAGTGTAAACAAAATGATTTAACCCTAAGGATTTATACAGAGATGTGAGACAGATAGACAGCATTTTTAAGGTGACAATACACATTACTGAAGAAAGAAGTCAATTTTTTGATTTATAACATCGTGTAGAAAATTAATAGGATTAAATGAGGTGAAATTTCTATATTGATGCCCTGTAAATTTTAATATCTCCCTTTCTCTTCCTTTTTGGTATGGATTTTGTTCTTTAAGTATGTAACTGACAGCAGTATTGTTTCAACCCAAGTTTTAACTTATGTTACTGAAGTAGGAAGAAAGACCTTCCTATAGACCCAGACATCACTTTAGATGGTTTTCTTGCAGGGGTAAGTGTCAGTTGTACTCTCTTCACACTGATAATAAATTAAGATTATATGTTACTCCTGTTTGATTTTCCTTGACATATTATTATAATTGTTAGGATGCTAATTAGCAAATTGTGAATTTGTTCACCAGTTTAATATATTTTGGATTTTTTTTAAGTACAGGAGCAAATTAGCATGACATATGACACACAATCACCATAACAGGATAGCAAACAAAAGAAGATAAATGAATATGTATATAGTTGAAGTTACTATTTTATTTTATTTTTGGAGAAGAAAGATAATGGTTGATCTACTCTTAGTGGAAGCTTCCATTAGATTGGCAATGTAGTAGACCCTTCTGATATGGTTTGGCTGTATCCCTACCCAAATCTCATATTGCATTGTAGCTCCCATAATTCCCATATGTTGTGGGAGGCACCCTGTGGGAGGTGATTGAATCATGGGGGTGTGTTTTTCCCATGCTGTTCTTGTGATAGTGAATAAGTCTCAAGAGATCTGATGGTTTTATAAAGGGCAGTTTCCCTGCACACTCTCTCTTGCCTATTGCACCATGTAAGACTATATTTGCTCCTTCTTCACCTTCTGCCATGATTGTGAAGACTCTCCAGATATGAAATTTATTTTTCTTTATAAATTACCCAGCCTTGGGTATGTCTTTATTAGCAGCATGAGAAGGGACTAATATACCTCCTGAGGGTTGAACTGAAGTGAATTGAGTTGAATTGACCTCTACTATGAGAAAGGTAAATTATTTTTATTTTATGACATGATTTTTGCATGTTTGATTCACTGACAATATATACCATAAGCACTTTGTCAGTGAACATTCTAGAAACCCTCAGTCTACTCGCATGAAGAATGTGCCTGCTAAAATTATTTATTCAAGGTAGATTAATGAAGCCCCTTGTTCACGTTTTATGTAAAGCTGTTAAATGGGCTGTAGAATAAAATTTCTGTTATTCTACTAAAATTAAATTTTAAGAACAGTAAAATCAGTTTTTAACATCTTTATATGCAGACAAAGATACCTGGCATATAGTAGACATGCAATCCGTGAAGAGCAAATAAATAAATAAATAAATAAATGGGTCAATAGCATTCTAGATAACTATAAATGATTATTTCTGTTTTTACTTATTTGCTGTTTCATTATCATACGTAAGTTCCACAGTGTTTGTAGAATGCCAATCTTACATTTGCTTTGAGGTAGAATATGCTGAAAGGAAAGTGTAATCTCTGGGTGACCAGTCACACATTATAATGGAATAGCATAAAATGGTACATAGAAATAAAACAAGGATATTGGCAACCTGTCTGGCACATCATGTGCCAATTCTATCCTTTCAGGAAATCTCCCTTTAGTGACTATGCAGTCCAATTGGTATTGGAGCTTGATGTGTGACTGATGAAAGCAGCTTATATCTGGGTGCCAACACAATCACCTGGAAAGGAAGGAGATCTGTTGTCATGTAAACCCTTAACAAAACCTGATGTTTACACAAAGAACCTTGGCACAGGGGCACCAAAGCCTGGAGCCAATCAACCACTGCAGTAAAATGATTTAAAAGAGGAATAGAAAATGGTATGTTTTGTATTCCTTTGTTTGGTTTAATCAAGCTTGTGTCTAAATGGTAATTGATGCCATCAGAAGAATAAATGACTTCCTACCTTAAATTAAATTTAGGTTTTTGTTGCATATGTCAATTCTTCTAAAAATTTACTCATTAATACTATTTTTGGCCTCCTAAACCCTCATATTTGGGTCTCCTCTATAAAAGTAAAAATCTAAATATAACTTATGACTTACATAAAGCCTAAAATATTTTTTTGAAAAGAGATTAATAAGTGTTAACAAAAGTTATTTGAATTATTTTGCTAGGAAAGACCAAGATTTTAGATATAGGTTATTCCAAATGGAATTTCCATGGCTTTCTCAAAACTTTTTAAATAACTTTATAATGTGTTTAATAGCATTCCTCCAAAATTCATATGCACCTAAAACCTGTGAATAGAATGTTATTTGGAAACACGATCTTAGAAAATGTAATTGAGCTAATGTAGACCCAAATTCAATAAGACTTCTGTTCTTATATTAAGCAGAAAATTTGGACACACAAACACAGACACAAAGAGAAGGACATGGGAAAATTGGAACACCAAAGATTGCTTATAGCCAACAGAATTTTCCCCTACAGGGTTAAGAGGAATCGTGGTCTTGCTTACAACTTGATTTGGAACTTCTAGTCTCTAGAACTGTGAGATAAAAATGTCTATTGTTTTAATAGATATGTTTTTGGTAATTTGTACAGTAGGTCTAGGAAACAAATTCAGGTTTTGGTATTGGGAAGTTAGGTACTGGTATAACAAATGCATTAAAATGGGAAAGTGGCTATTTAAACACATTGAAATATTTGTTATTTTTGCAAAAAAAAAAATTGTGTTCTAAGTTGGATGCAGTAGAATTCTAGGTTGGAATTACACGCCTGTAATTCCAACACTTTGGGAGGCTGAGGCGGGCAGATCACAAGGTCAGGAGTTGGAGACCAGCCTGACTAACATGGTGAAACCCCATCTCTACTAAAAATACAAAAATTAGCTGGCGTGGTGGTGTGCACCTGTAATCCCAGCTACTCTGGAGGCTGAGGCAGGAGAATCGCTTGAACCCAGGAGGTGGAGGTTGCAGTGAGCCAAGATTACCTCACTGCACACTAGCCTGGGCTAAAGAGTGAGACTCCATCTCAAAAAAAAAAAAAAAAAAAAAAAAAAAAAAAAAAAAAAAAAGTTCTATTAAAGGTAACAAGTAGAGCCTGTTAATGATGGGAGGCACATGATAAAAAAAAAAAAAAAAAAAAAAAAAAAAAAGCCTAAACTGCTTTGAAGGGAATACTTGTATATACAGACACTACTGTTGATTCTGGTGAGGGCTCTGAAAGTAATGAGGAGAGCTAGAGAGAAAGCCTCTACTACCTGAAAGAATACATATATTATGAGCAGAATGTTGCTAGATTATGAACATTAATAGTTTTTCTGGTGATATTTCAGATGATAATGAGGAATATGCTATTTGAAACTGGAGGAAAGGCTATCCTTTTTATAACGTGTAAGAAAACTGAGCTGAATTGTTTGCAGCCACTGAGCGGAAGATGTAATTTCTAACTGATTAAGTTGGATAGTTAGCTGAGATTTCTAAGTCAAATGTGGAAGGAACAGCTTAGTTTCTCATTGTTTCTTTATTATAATTGTGACAGTAAAGAGATAAATTAGGGCATAAACTATTAAGTAAAAATGAATGAGCACTTGATTATTTTGAAAGTTTTCAGTCCACCCAAATAAAATGATCTGAAAATTGGGTCAATGGTGTAGCTGCACAATTGTATACTAAGATAGTGGTTAGGCATATAAGTAGGTGTGTGACTTAAGGATCTAACAACCATCTCAGTAGAATCTAGAAATAGAAACAAAGTTATCGAGGAAAGATTTGTATAGAATGCCAATGTTTAATGTCATGTCTTGTCTTTATATTGACAGAAGAGAAATAAGGTTTTTGGCAATTTTATAACAGCAGAAACACTGCCAAAAAGTACTGAAAGGGACAGAAAAGGGACATATTTAAGATCAGAAATAGTAAAACATCTGGTTTCTGATGTTTTAAGCCATCAATTTTGTGATAATGTTATTATGCAACTTTAGGAACCAACACAATCGCTAAAAGAAAAAAAATACTCATTTGGGTGGTTTAATACCTAAGAAAGAAATATGATACAGAATAGTGAGGAGATGCCTGAGATTAGGTACATGTGACCGTTTTGAAAAATATCTCTAATGTCTTAAGAATTAAAAGTTAATTAAAAGATATAGATCCAAGGTGGCAGACTTGAAGCAGCCAGGAAGGGCTTTTCCTACTGAGAATGTAGAATATTGAGTAGACTGACATAATCCAAACAGATCTTCTGACAGAATGCATTTAAAGTGGAAGGGGAGACAACACAGACAACAAGGCTGATGAGAGAGGAAACTGTGAAACATGCAATGTTACCAAGTGCCAGGACTCATTTCTGGCCCTGAAGAGTTCCCAAGGAAGGGGAGAATGAAATAACTGTGGAGTGCTGCACACCTGACATTGACCTCTGAGATCCTAACTGCAGGAAACTCCACAAGCCCCATGGACATTTTACTGGGTGGGGGAACTGCCAAGAGAATCAGCAGAGACATAACTTGAGTCTGCACAGAGCCCAAAGGGTTTCACATAGGGACAACAGCAGTGGAACATGACCATAGTTGCCCATTCTCCATGGCCATCTGTCTTTAGATGGCATTAATCTTTGTTAACTGCTGGACCTGGAGAGAGCAGAACTGTCTTTCCTGCAGGGCTGTCCCCAGTGGTTAGAGCATGCAGCCAAGGGTTGCATGAGCTGAGCTTTGGCCTTCTGAAAGCATCCAGAAATGATGCCAATTGACTAAACCCAGCTTATACCACAATCAAACCCTCAAGGTTATTAAAGAATATAAAAGCAAAAATCCCCATCCAAAGTATAATCACTTTAAAGGTTAAAGAAATGTCAGTATACACAGATGAGAAAGAACTAGTGAAGGAATTCTGACAACTCTAAAAGCCAGATTTTCTTCTTATCTCCAAATGATCAAACTAGCTCTCAGCAATGCTTCTTAACCAGATTGAAACAGCAGAAATGACAGATGGAATTCAGAAACTGAATGGCAAGAAAACTCATGAAAATATAGGAGAAAGTTGAAATCCAGTTCAAGGAAAACAATATAACAATCCAAGAGTTAAAATATGACATACCCATTTTAAGAGAGAGCCAAACTGAACTTCTAGAATTAAAAAATTCACTGCAGGGATTTCATAATACAATTGGAAACATTAATAACAGAGTAGACCAAGCTGAGGAAGGGATCAAAGAGTTTGAAGACCACTCATTGGAATCAACACAGGCAGACAAAAATAGAGAAAATAAGATTTTAATAAATTAACAAAACCTCCAAGAAATATGAAATTATGTAAATTGACCAAATCTACAACTTATTGGCATTCCTAAAAGAGAATAAGAGAGAGTAAGTAACATGGAAATTATATTTGAGGATATAGTCTACAAAGTTTTTCTCAGTCTCATGAGAGAGGTCAGTATGCAAATTCAACAAATTCAAAGAACTCCTGTGAGACAATATACAACACAAGCAGCTCAAGATACATAGTTATCATATTTTCCAAGGTCAAGGGTAAAGAAAAGATATTAATGGCAACTAGAGAGAAGAGGCCAGTTACTTGTAAATGAAATTCTGTTAAACTAACAATGGTGCTTTCACTAGAAACCTTACAAGCCAGAAGAGACAAGGAGCCTATTTTCTGCATCTTTAATAAAACAAATATAAATTTCAACCAAGAATATTATATCCCACCAAACTAAGCTCCTTAAGTGAAAGAGAAATAAAATCCTTTTCAGACAAGCAAACACTAAGGGAATTCATTACCACTAGATCTACCTTAGAAGAGGTTCACATAGGAGTGCTAAATATGAAAACAAAAGACTGATACATGCCACCACAAAAATCATACTTAAGCATATAGCCCACTGACAATATAAAACAACTAGACAATCAAGTTTACATAACAACTAGCTAAAAACAAGATGACAGTGTCAAATCTTTACGTATCAATATTCACCATGAATATAAAGGGGTTAATGACCCACTTAAAAGGCATAGGGTGGCAAGTTGGATACAGAGACAGCACTCACCTGTCTGCTGTCTTCAAGAGACCTATTTCACATGCAATGACACACATAGGCTCAAAGTAAAGAGATAGAGAAAGATGTAGCAGGCAAACAGAAAACAAACAAACAAACAAAAAAAATGAGTAAGGGTTGAAATTCTTATACCAGACAAAACAGACTTTACACCAACAGTTATTTAAAGGGACAAAGAAAGGCATTACATTTTGATACAGGGTTCAATTCCACAAGAAGACATAACAATTCTAAATAGATGCTCAGCCAACATCAGAAACCCAGATTCATAAAACAAATTTTTAGACACCTCCAAAAAGACTTTGATAATGACAAAATAATGGTGACTTCAACCCACTGGCAGTATCAGACAGATCATCAAGGCAGAATACCAATAAAGATATTCAGGAGTTAAACTCAACATTTGATCAAATGGACCTAGCAAACTTCTGCAGAATACTCCACCTAACAACAGCAGAATATATATATATATATATTCTTCACGCATATATACTCATCTTCACGCAACATATATTCTAAGATTGACCACATACTCAGCCAGAAAGTAAGTCTTAACAAAATAACAATCATATTAACCACACTCTTGGACCACAGCACAATAAAATATAGTAACCAATACCAAGAAGGTCTCTCAAAACTATAAAATTACATGGAAATAAATCAAACTGCTCCTGAGTGACTTTTGAGCAATGAATGAAATTAAAGCAGAAATCAAAAAATTATTTGAGACTACTGAAAACAGAGACATATACCAGAATCCATGGGACATAGCTATAGTAGTGTTAAAAGGAAAGTTTATAGCACTAAATGCTTACATCAAGAAGTTAGAAAGATCTCAAATTAGCAACCTAACATCACACCTAGGGGACCTAGAAAAAAAAGCCAACAACTCCAAAGCTAACAGAATAAAAGAAATAACCAAAATGAGAGCTGAACTGAATGAAATTGAGATGTAAAAATTCACACAAAAGATCAACAAAAACTTTTTTTAAAGAATAAGCAAGATTGATAAACTGAGAGCAGGGCTAGTGAAGATAAAAAGATCAAAACAAACACAATCAGGAATCACAAAGGTGACATTACCAGCAACCCCACAGAAATACAAAAACCCTCAGAGACTATTATGAACACCTCTGTGCACACAAACTAGAAACCCAAGAGAAATGGATAAATTCCTGGAAGCATAATCTCCCAAGATTCAACTAGAAAAATATAGAAATACTAGTTAGACCAATAATTAGTTCAAAAATAAATTCAGTATTTTTTTTAAAAAAGAAACAAACCAAAACAACAACAACAACAACAACAAACAAAACAACCCACCCTGAACAAGATATATTTACAGCCAAATTTTATCAGACATACAAGGAAGAACTGGTAGCAATCCTGCTGAAGTTATTTCAAAAAGTAAAGGAGGAGGGACTTTTCCCCAATTTACTATATAAAACCATCATCATGTCTGTATCAAAACCTGGCAGAAACACATTGAAATAAGAAAACTTCAGACCAATATCCCTAATGAACATACATGCAAAAATTCTCAAGAAAATAACAACAACAACAACAACAACAACAACAACAACAAATGCAGCAGCACATCAAAAAGTTAATTCACTCCAATCAAGTGGGCTTTATTCCTGGGATTCGAAGTTGGTTCAACATACACAAATCAATAAATGTAATTCACCTCACAAACCAAATTAAAAACAATAATCACATGCTTATCTCAGCAGATGCAGAAAAGGCTCTTAATAAAATTCAATAGCCCCTCATGTTAAAAACCCTCAACAAACTAGGCATCAAAGGAAAATATCTCAAAATAATAAAAGACATCTATCACAAACCCACATCCAACACCACACTGAATGGGTAAAACCTGGAAGCATTCCCCTTGAGAACTGAGACAAGAATGCCCACTGTCACCATACCTATTCAACATACTACTGGAAGCCCAAGCCAGAGCAATCAGGCAAGAGAAAGAAATAAAAGCAATCAAATAAGAAGGGAGGAGGTCAAACTATTATTACTAGGAAAACCCAGAGAGCCTGCCAACCAGTTCCTAGGACTGATAAACTAATTCAGTGAAATTTCAGGATACAAAAATCAATGTACAAAAATTAGTAAAATATCTATACGCCAGTAACATTAAAGCTAAGAGCCAAATAGAGAACACAATCTCGTTTAAAATAGCCAGAAAAAGAATAAAATACCTAGGAACACAGCTAAGCAATGTAACAAAATCTCAACAATATGAATTACAAAAAAACACTACTGGGAAAAATCAGATACATGAAAAACAAATGATAAAAGACTTCAAGCTCATGCATAGAAAGAATCAGTATTGTTAAAATGGTAATTTTGCTCAAAGCAATCTACAGATTTAATGTTATCCTATCAAACTAAGAATGTCTTTTTTCACCTAATTATAAAAATCTATTATAACATTCACACAGAATCAAAAAAGAGCCTGGATATCCGAAGCCATCCTAAGGTAAAAGAACAAAGGTGGAGGCATCATATTAATAGACTTCAAACTATACTGCAAGGTTACAATAACCGAAACAGACTAGTGCTAGGACAAAAACAGACACATGGACCAATGAAACAGGTTAGAGAACCCAGAAATAAAGTCACACACCTACAACCATCTGATGTCTGACAAAATCCGCAGTAACAAGCAATAGGGAAAGGAATCCCTATTCAATAAATGGTGCTGGGAAAACTTGCTAGCCCTATGTAGAAAATTGAAACTGAACCTCTTCCTTAAACCATGTACAAAAATCAACCAAAGATGGATTAAAACCTTAATATAAGACAATAAAACCCACAGAAAAAAAATAGGAAATACCATTCTTGACGTTACCCTTGCCAAATAATTTATAATTTATTCCCCACAAGCAATTTCAACAAAGCCAAACTTAGACAAGTGAGACCAAATTAAATCAAAGAGCTTCTACACTGCAAAAGAGACCGTTAACAAAGTCAGCAGACAATCGACAGAATGGGAGAAAATATTCAGAAACTGCATCCGACAAAGGTCTAATATTCAGAATCTATAAGGAATTTAAACAATCCATCTTTCAAAAAAACACAGAACCCCACTAAAAAGTGGGCAAAGGACATGAACAGATACTTCTCAAAAGAAGACATACACGTGATTAACAAACATATGAAAAAATGTTCAACATCACTAATCATTAGAAAAATGCAAATCAAAACCACAATGAGATACAATCTAACACTAGTTAAAATTACTATTTTTAAAAGTCAAAAAAATGTTATCAAGGTTATGGAGGAAAGGGAGCACTTAGACATTGATAGTAGAAATGTAGGTTATTTCAGCCACTCTGAAAAACAGTGTGAAGATTTCTCAAAGAAATTAAAACAGATCTACCATTTGACCTAGCAATCCCTATACTTTCAAAGGAAAAGAAATCATCCTACCAAAAATACATATGTATTCATACCTCACTTGCAGCACGGCTCACAGAAACAAAGACCTAATGTCAACCAAGATGTCCATCAATTGTGCAGTGGATAAAGACAATATGCTACCTATACAACATGGAATACTACACAACCATAACAACAATGAGATTATGTTCTCTGCAGTAGCCTGGATGCAACTGGAGGCTATTATCCTAAACAAATTAACATATAAAAAGAAAAACAAATTCTGACATTCTTACTTAAAAGCA
The DNA here is from genome assembly GCF_007565055.1 of Rhinopithecus roxellana. Taxonomy (NCBI): domain Eukaryota; kingdom Metazoa; phylum Chordata; class Mammalia; order Primates; family Cercopithecidae; genus Rhinopithecus; species Rhinopithecus roxellana. The sequence continues at coordinate 186,995,060 of NC_044550.1, read as the reverse complement.
GGGTACTAAATATTGAGTACACATGGATATAAAGATGGTAACAATAGACACCGGGGACTACTTGATGTGGGAAGGTGTGAGGGGAGAATGGATTGAAAAACTATCTATCAGGTACCATGTTTACTACATACATTATGGCATCATTTGTATACCAAACCTCAGTGATACATAATTTATCTATGGAGCAAACCTGCACATGTACCCCAAACCAAAATTAAAAGTCAAAGATCTAAAATCAACACCTAACATCATAATTAAAAGAACTAGAGAAGCAAGAGCAAATTCAAAAGCTAAGAGAAGACAAGAAATAACTAAGATCAGAGCAGAACTGAAGGAGATAGAGATATGAAAAATACTTCAAAAAATAAATGAATCCAGGAGCTTGTTTTTTGAAAAGATCAAAAAAATAGATACACTGCTAGTCAGACTAATAAAGAAGAGAGAATAATGAAATAGATACAATAAAAAATGATAAAAAGGAGATGAACATTGACTCCCCAGAAATGCAAACTACCATCAAAGGATACTATAAACACCTTTATGCAGATAAACTAGAAAATCTAGAAGAAAGGAATAAATTCCTGGACAAATGCACCCTCCCAGGACTAAACCAGGAATAAGTTGACTCCCTGAATAGACCAACAACAAGTTCTGAAATTGAGGCAGTAGTTAATAGCCTATCAACCAAAAAAAAAAATCCCAGAAACAAATGGATTCGCAGCCAAATTCTACCAGAGGTACAATTCCTTCTGAAACTATTACAAACAATAGAAAAAGAGGATCTACTCCCTAACTCATTTTATTAGGCCAGCATCATCCTGATACCAAAACCTGGCAGAGACACAACAACAACAAAAAAAGAAAATTTCAGGCCAATATCTCTGATGAATATCGATGCAAAAATCCTCAATAAAATACAGGCAAACCGAATCTAGCAGCACGTCAAAAAGCTTATCCCATGCAATCAAGTCAGTTTCATCCCTGGGATGCAAGTCTGGTTAAACATGTGCTAATCAATAAACGTAATCCAATGCGTAAATGCAACCAATGACAAAAGCCACATGATTTTCTCAATAGATGCAGAAAAGACCTTTGATAAAATTCAACTCCCTTTCATACTAAAAACTCTCAATAAACTAGATATCGATGGGACATATTTCAAAATAATAAGAGCTATTTATGACAAACCCACAGCCAATATCATACTGAATGGGCAAAACCTGGAAGAATTCCTTTTGAAAACCAGCACAAGACAAGGATGCCCTCTCTCACCACTCCTATTCAACAAAGTATTGGAAGTTCTGGCTAGGGCAATCAGGCAAGAGAAATAAATAAACGACATTCAAATAAGAAGAGAGGAAGTCTAATTATCTCTGTTTGCAGATGACATGATTGTATAATTAGAAAATTTCATCATCTCAGTCCCAAATCTCCTTGAGCTGATAAGCAACTTCAGCAAAACCTAAGGATACAAAATCAATGGGCAAAAATCACAAGCATTCCTGTATGCAAATAATAGAAAAACAGCCAAATCATGAGTGAACTCCCATTTACAATTGCTACAAAGAGAATACCTAGAAATACAACTTACAAAGGATGTTAAGCACCTCTGGAAGGAGAACTAAGGAAATAAGAAATAGATAGACTTCTGGCCAGACTAATAAAGAAGAAAAGAGAGAAGAATCAAATAGACACAATAAAAATTGATAAAGAGGAGATCACCACTGATCCCACAGAACTGAGAACTAAGGAAATAAGAAAATAAAAGAGGACACAAACAAATGGAAAAACATTCTGTGCTCATGGATAGGAAGAATCAACATTGTGAAAATGGTCATACTGCCCAAAGTAATTTACACATTCAATGCTATCCCTGTGTAGCATTGACTTTCTTCACAAAATTAGAAAAAATTACTTTAAATTTCATATGGAACCAAAAAAGAGCCTGTATTGCCAACACAATCCCAAGCAAAACAACAAAGCTTGCCACATCACGCTACCTGACTTTAAACTATACTACAATGCTGCAGTAACCAAAACAGCATGGTACTGGTACCAAAACAGATATGAGAAAAATGCAACAGAATAGCGGTCTCAGAAATAACACCACACATCGGGTGGCACCCAAGATGGCCGAATAGGAACAGCTCCAGCCTCCAGCTCCCAGCCTGAGCGACACAGAAGACTGGTGATTTCTGCATTTTCAACTGAGGTATCGGGTTTGTCTCACTGGTGTGTGTCAGACAGTCGGTGCTGGTCAGTGGGTGCAGCCCAACCAGCAAGAGCTGAAGCAGGGTGAGGCATCACCTCACCTGGGAAGCACAAGGGGGAAGGGAATTCCTTTTTCAAGCCAAGGGAAACTGAGACAACCAACACCTGGAAAATTGGGTAACTCCCACCCTAATACTGCACTTTACCAAGGGTCTTAGCAAATGGCACACCGGGAGATTATATCCTACACCTGGCCCAGAGGGTCCCATGCGCACAGAGCCTCCCTCATTGCTAGCACAGCAGTCTGAGATCTAACTGCAAGGTGGCAGTGAGGCTGGGGGAGGGGAGCCCACCATTGCTGAGGCTTAAGTAGGTAAACAAAGCCACCAGGAAGCTCGAATTAGGTGGAGCCCACCACAGCTCAAGGATGCCTCCCTGCCTCGGTAGACTCCACCTCTGGGGACAGGACATAGCTAAACAAAAAGCAGCAGAAACCTCTGCAGATGTAAATGTCCCTGTCTAACAGCTTTGAAGAGATCAGTGGTTCTCCCAGCACGGAGGTTGTGATCTGAGAACAGACAGACTGCCTGCTCAAGTGAATCCCTGACCCCTGAGTAGCCTAACTGGGAGACATCCCCCACTAGGTGAAGACCGACACCTCACACCTCACACGGCTGGGTACACCTCTGAGAGGAAGCTTCCAGAGCAAGAATCAGACAGCAACACTCGCTGTTCAGCAATATTCTATCTTCTGCAAACTCCACTGCTGATACCCAGGGAAACAGGGTCTGGAGTGGACCTCAAGCAAACCCCAACAGATCTGCAGCTGAGGGTCCTGACTGTTAGAAGGAAAACTAACAAACAGAAAGGACACCCACACCAAAACCCCATCAGTACGTCACCATCATCAAAGATCAAAGGCAGATAAAACAACAAAGATGGGGAAAAAGCAGGGCAGAAAAGCTGGAAATACAAAAAATCAGAGCGCATCTCCCCCTGCAAAGGAACACAACTCATTGTCAGCAATGGAACAAAGCTGGACGGAGAACGGCTTTGACAATTTGAGAGAAGAAGGCTTCAGTTGATCAAACATCTCAGAGCTAAAGGAGGAACTACGTACCCAGTGCAAAGAAATTAAAACCTTGAAAAAAGAATGGATGAATAGATAACTAGAATAATGAATGCAGAGAAAACTGATACGCAGGTAAAAGAATGCAGATAAAAGAATGATAGAGATGAAAACCATGACACGAGAATTACGTGACAAATGCACAAGCTTCAGTAACCAACTCGATAAACTGGAAGAAAGAGTATCAGTGACTCAAGATCAAATGAATGAAATGAAGTGAGAAGAGAAGTTTAGAGAAAAAAGAGAAAAAGAAATGAACAAAGCCTCCAAGAAATATGGGATTATGTGAAAAGACCAAATCTATGTCTGATTGGTGTGCCTGAAAGTGATGGGGAAAATGGAACCAATTTTGAAAACACTCTTCAGGATATCATCGAGGAGAACTTCCCCAACCTAGTAAGGCAGGCCAACATTCAAATTCAGGAAATACAGAGAATGCCACAAAGATACTCCTCGGGAACAGCAACTCCAAGACATATAATTGTCAGATTCACCAAGGTTGAAATGAAGGAAAAAATGTTAAGGGCAGCCAGAGAGAAAGGTAGGGTTACACACAAAGGAAAGCCCATCAGACTAACAGCAGATCTCTCGGCAGAAACTCTCCAAGCCAGAAGAGAGTGGGGGCCAATATTCAACATCCTTAAAGAAAAGAATTTTCAACCCAGAATTTCATATCCAGCCAAACTAAGTTTCATAAATGAAGGAGAAATAAAATTCTTTACAGACAAGCAAATGCTTAGAGATTTTGTCACCACCAGGCCTGCCCTAAAAGAGATCCTGAAGGAAGCACTAAACATGGAAAGGAAAAACCATAACCACCCATTGCAAAAATGTGCCAAAATGTAAAGTCCATTAATGCTAGGAAGAAACTGCATCAACTAATGAGCAAAATAACCAGCTAATATCATAATGACAGGATCAAGTTCACACATAACAATGTTAACCTTAAATGTAAAGGGACTAAATGGTCCAATTAAAAGACACAGACTGGCAAATTGGATAATGACCCATCAGTTTGCTGTATTCAGGAGACACATCTCACATGCTGAGACACACAGAGGTTCAAAATAAAGGGATGGAGGAATATCCACCAAGCAAATGGAAAACAAAAGAAAAGCAGGGGTTGCAATCCTAGTCTCTGATAAAACAGACTTTAAACCATCAAAGATCAAAAGAGACCATTACACAATGGTAAAGAGATCAATTCATCAGGAAGAGCTAACTATCCTAAATATATATGCACTCAATACAGGAGCACCCAGATTCATAAAGCAAGTCTTTAGAGACTTACAAAGAGATTTATACTCCCATACAATAACAATGGGAGACTTTAGCACCCCACTGTCAACATTAGACAGATCAATGAGACAGAAAGTTAACAAGGATATCCAGGAATTGAACTCAACTCTGCACCAAGCAGACCTAAGAGACATTTACAGAACTTTCCACTCCAAATCAACAGAATACACATTCTTCTCAGCACCACATCATACTTATTCCAAAATTGACCACATAGTTGGAAGTAAAGCACTCCTCAGCAAATGTAAAAGAACAGATATTATAATACACTGTCTCTCAGACCACAGTGCAATCAAACTAGAACTCAGGACTAAGAAACTCAATCAAAACCGCTCAACTACATGGAAACTGAACAACCAGCTCCTGAATGACTACTGGGTACATAACAAAATGAAGGCAGAAATAAAGATGTTCATTGAAATCAATGAGAACAAAGATACAACATGCCAGAATGTCTGGGACACATTTAAAGCAGTGTGTAGAGGAAATTTGTAGCACTAAATGCCCACAAAAGAAAGCTGGAAAGATCTAAAATTGACACCCTAACATAACAATTAAAAGAACTAGAGAAGCAAGTGCAAACACATTCAAAAGCTAGCAGAAGTTAAGAAATAACTAAGATTGGGGCAGAACTGAAGGAGATTGAGACACAAAAAACCCTCCAAAAAATCAATGAATCCAGGAGTTAGTTTTTTGAAAAGATCAACAAAATTGATAGACCACTAGCAAGACTAATAAAGAAGAAAAGAGAGAAGAATCAAATAGACGCAATAAAAAATGATAAAGGGCATATCACCACCGATCCCACAGAAATACAAACTATCATCAGAGAATAGTATAAATACCTCTATGCAAATAAACTAGAAAACCTAGAAGAAAAGGATAACTTCCTGGACACTTACACTCTCCCAAGACTAAACCAGGAAGAAGTTGAATCCCTGAATAGACCAATAGCAGGCTCTGAAATGGAGGCAATAATTAATAGCCTACCAACCAAAAAAAGTCCAGGACCAGATAGATTCACAGCCGAATTCTACCAGAGGTTCAAGTAGGAGTTGGTACCATTCTTTCTGAAACTATTCCAATCAATAGAAAAAGAGGGAATGCTCCCTAACTCATTTTATGAGGCCAACATCATTCTGACACCAAAGCTGGCAGAGACACAACAACAAAAAGAGAATTTTAGACCAATATCCCTGATGAACATTGATGCAAAAATCCTCAATAAAATAATGGCAAACCGAATCCAGCAGCACATCAAATAGCTTATCCACCATGATCAAGTGGGCTTCATCCTTGGGATGCAAGGCTGGTTCAACATACGCAAATCAGTAAATTTAATCCAGCATATAAACAGAACCGAAGACAAAAGCCACATGATTATCTCAATAGATGCAGAAAAGGCCTTTGACAAAATTCAACAGCCCTTCATGCTAAAAACTCTCAATAAATTCGGTATTGATGGAACATATCTCAAAATAATAAGAGCCATTTATGACAAACCCACAGCTAATATCATACTGAATGGGCAAAAACTGGAAAAATTCCCTTTGAAAACTGGCACAAGACAGGGATGCCCTCTCTCACCACTCCTATTCAACATAGTGTTGGAAGTTCTGGCTAGGGCAATCAGGCAAGAGAAAGAAATAAAGGGTATTCAGTTAGGAAAAGAAGAAGTCAAATTGTCCCTATTTGCAGATGACATGATTGTATACTTAGAAAACCCCATCATCTCAGTCCAAAATCTCCTTAGGCTGATAAGCAATGTCAGCAAACTCTCAGGATACAAAATCAATGTGCAAAAATCACCAGCATTCTTATACAACAGTAACAGACAGAGAGCCAAATCATGAATGAACTCTCATTCACAATAGCTTCAAAGAGAATAAAATACCTAGTAATCTGACTTTCAAGAGCCAAATCATGAATGAACTCCCATTCACAATAGCTTCAAAGAGAATATAATACCTAGTAATCCAACTTTCAAGAGATGTAAAGGACCTCTTCAAGGAGAACTACAAACCACTGCTCAGTGAAATAAAAAAGGACACAAACAAATGGAAGAACATACCATGCTAATGGACAGGAAGAATCAATATCTTAAAAATGGCCATACTGCCCAAGGTAATTTATAGATTCAATGCCATCCCCATTAAGCTACCAATGACTTTCTTCACAGATTTGGAAAAAAACTGCTCTAAAGTTCATATGGAACCAGAAAAGATCCCACATTGCCAAGACAATCCTAACCCAAAAGAACAAAGCTGCAGGCATTACGCTACCTGACTTCAAACTATAGTACAAGGCTACAGTAACCAAAACAACATGGTACTGCTACTAAAACAGAGATATAGACCAATGGAACAGAACAGAGCTCTCAGAAATAATACCACACATCTACAGCCATCTGATCTTTGACAAACCTGAGAAAAACAAGAAATGGGGAAAGGATTCCCTATTTATTAAATGGTGCTGGGAAAATTGGCTATCCATAAGTAGAAAGCTGAAACTGGATCCTTTCCTTACTCCTTATACGAAAATTAATTCAAGATGGATTGGAGACTTAAATGTTAGACCGAAAACCATAAAAACCCTAGAAGAAAACCTAGGTAGTACCATTCAGGACATAGGCATGGGCAAGGACTTCATGTCTAAAACACCAAAAGCAATGGCAACAAAAGACAAAATTGACAAATGGGGTCTAATTAAACTAAAGAGCTTCTGCACAGCAAAAGAAACTACCATCAGAGTGAACAGACAACCTACAGAATGGGAGAAAATTTTTGCAATCTACTCATCTGACAAAGGGCTAATATCCAGAACCTACAAAGAACCCAAACAAACTTACAAGAAAAAAAACAAACAACCCCATCAAAAAGTGGGCAAAGGATATGAACAGACACTTCTCAAAAGAAGACATTCATACAGCCAACAGACACATGAAAAAATGCTCATCATCACTCGCTATCAGAGAAATGCAAATCAAAACCACAATGAGATACCATCTCACACCAGTTAGAATGGCAATCATTAAAAAGTCAGGAAACAACAGGTGCTAGAGAGGATGTGGAGAAATAGGAACACTTTTACACTGTTGGTTGGACTGTAAACTAGTTCAACCATTGTGGAAGACAGTGTGGCGATTCCTCAAGGATCTAGAACTGGAAATACCATTTGACCCAGCCATCCCATTACTGGGGATATACTCAAAGGCTTATAAATCATGCTGCTATAAAGACACATGCACACGTATGTTTATTGTGGCACTATTCACAATAGCAAAGACTTGGAATCAACCCAAATGTCCATCAGTGACAGACTGGATTAAGAAAATGTGGCACATATACACCATGGAATACTATGCAGCCATAAAAAAGGATGAGTTCGTGTCCTTTGTAGGGACATGGATACAACTGGAAACCATCTCCTCAGCAAAGTATCACAAGAACAGAAAACCAAACACCGCATGTTCTCACTGATAGGTGGGAGATCACTCAGACCCAGGAAGGGGAACATCACACACCAGGGCTTATTGTGGAGAGGGGGAGGTGGGAGAGATAGCATTAGGAAATATACCTAATGTAAATGATGAGTTAATGAATGCAGTACACCAACATGGCACATGTATACATATGTAACAAACCTGCACTTTGTGCACATGTACCCTAAAACTTAAAGTATAATAATAATAAAAATAATAATACCACACATCTACAACCATCTGATCTTTGACAAACCTGACAAAAACAAGCAATGAGGAAAAGATTCCCTGTTTAATAAATGGTGTGGCGAAAACTGGCTAGCCATATGCAGAAAACTGAAACTGGACCCCTTCCTTACACCTTACACAAAAATTAACTCAAGGTGGATTAAAGACTTAAATGTAAGACCTAAAACCATCAAAACCTGAGAAGAAAACCTGGGCAATACCATTCAGGACATAGGCATGGGCAAACACTTAATGGCTGCAGCACCAAAAGTAATGGCAACTAAAGTCAAAACTGACAAGTGAGATCTAATTAAACAAAAGTGCTTCAGCACAGCAAAAGAAACTGTCATCAGAGTGAACAAGCAACCTAGAGAATGGGATAAAATTTTTGCAGTCTATCCATCTGACAAAGGACTAGTATCTGGAATATACAAAGAACTTAAACAAATTGACAAGAGAAAAACAACCCCATCAAAAAGTGGGCAAATATATAAACAGACACTTCTAAAAATAAGACATTTATGTGGCCAACAAACATATGAATAAAAGTTCATCATTACTGTTGATTAGCGAAATGTAAATCAAAACCACAATGAGATATCATCTCATGTCAGTTAGAATGGACATCATTAAAAAGTCAGGAAACAACAGATATTGGAGAGGATGTGGAGAAACAGGAATGCTTTTACACTCTCGGTGGGAATGTAAATTAGTTCAACCATTGTGGAAGACAGTGTGGCAATTACTCAAGGATCTAGAACCAGAAATACCATTTGACACAGCAACCCCATTACTTTGTATATACCCAAAGGATTATAAGTCATTCCACTATGAAGACAGATGCACATATATGTTTATTGGAGTACTATTCACAATAGCAAAGACTTGGAACCATCCCAAGTGCCCATCAATGATAGACTGGATAAAGAAAATGTGGCACATATATGCCATGCAATACTATGCAGCCATAAAAAGGGATGAGTTCATGTCCTTTGCAGGGACATGGATGAAGCTGAAAACCAGTCATTCTCAGCAAACTAACACAGAAACAGAAAACCAAATACCACACATTCTCACTCATCAGTGGGAGTAGAACATTGAGAACACATGGACACAGGGAGAGGACCATCACACACTGGGGCCAGTTGTGGGTTGCAGGGCTAAGGGAGGGATACCTTTAGGAGAAATAACTAATGTAGATGGCGGATTGATGGGTGCAACAAACTACCATGGCATGTGTATACCTATGTAGCAGACTTGCACATTCTGCACATGTATCCCAGAACTTAAAGTATAATAATAAACAGTGGTTGACAACTTATATACCTATGAGACTATATAGGCAAATTAAATGAGTCAAACACATGAGATATTTATATATGAAACACATGGAGATATGTTTCATTTATGTAAAAAGTGCGTTCTCTATCAATTTTGTTGAGAAAAGTATTTCAAAATACTTCCTGTTTCTATTAAAATGCCTTTTCCCACTTTTGAAAAAGCAGTGGCATAGCCACATGGTATCTGTGGCAGCTATTAAACTATTCCATCACAGAGTAAAAGCAGCCATAGAAAAGACATAAATGAATGAGCATGACTATGTTTTATTTTAAAAAATTTAGGTGCTACCTTATATTTTGTTCATGGCCCCTGAATATGTCCCATAGGCTGATTTTTGCCCTTGATGAAAAGAATTTACTAATACTTTTATTTATTACCAGAGAGATGTGTAGAACTCTATGTAATATGGTATCCACCTTTAAATCCAAAGTGTAGGTGACATTTAAGTGGAATATGGCAGTAGCTACCTTATCAGGTAAGCTTTAGACTTTCTCAGCTCTGATCCTTTTTACACACTGATGCCCTTGAAGTCCATATTTGAACATGTTGGTTTCCTGCACATACATCTTTATAAGGTCTCCCCTCAGTAATGGAAAAAAGTTTAAAACTCAGTCTCCTAGCCTCTAGGTTTCCTTAATATTACCTCCCATTTTTCCACTAACGTATCTTGCTTAACAGACATACTGCCTTTATACAGCCTCTCTTTTTTTGGTCCTTCTATTTCTTCCAGTTTGATGTGTCCATACTCACAGCTAGCTGAAATGTAATTTTCCCTCTTATTTTTTTCTAATGAAACTGCTCATCATCTCCCAAGTAGACGTCTCCCCTGTTATAACTCCCCCAGGATTTATTTTATTTATGCTTTTTTTATGGCATTCATTATTACGTTTTGCTCTTATTCTTGTATAAGACATTGCCTCTTTATTATTATAAGATTTTTGATAATAGGCCTGATATCTGATTCATCCTTGTTTGTTCTCAAGGTATCTCACTAGGAGCAAAATAAATACGTTTTCCTTGAACTAACGTACCAGGGAAAATCATGACATAGCTTTTTTGTTGAAGTTTATATTTTATATTTTTATATTTATAGACATGCTAAATCACCCCATTTTGAATATAACTTAAATCACTCTTTCTGAGGAGGTTTTTTTTGCTGTAGCTATTATTTATGCACACACACACACACACACACTTATACATATATGTATGTTCTTTTTAAAAATCTCCAAGTACGGAGATTCTTAAAGGAAAAATAATCTGTGCAAAATAAAATAAAGGTATACTTAAGAACTGAAGTGCCCGAGTCAACACCTTTGGCCTTCACATTCCAAATGTGAAGGAGTCAAGACTCCTTCATTTATCTGCTGGTTGACTATTAGGGAAAATTACCTAAATTCTTAATTTCAGTCTTTTAATCTGTTATATAGAGTTATAAAATTACCTACCTTATAGAGTTCCTATTAGGACTAAACGCCTAGCACAGCGAGGCACATAGTTGGTGCTTCAATTAATTTTGTTTTTTATTAACACTAATCAATACTTAGTAGCATCTATCTATCTAATCTATCCATCGAAGTCTATCTAATTATATATATGTAGAATGTTGTATACGGGTCTAGATTTGTACACTCATCATTAATATCACTGTAATAATTTTCACTTTCAAACAACTCAAGGCAGATATTAATTCGTATTTATTTCTTTGGTCTGTTGCAACAGCTGTTAACATATTTCAGTTACGGCACCATAGCTGATACTACACATAGTTCCTATGTGGTGTCAATGACAGCAACTTCTAAATACACTAACATGTATGGGGCTATAGTTAACCAAGCAATGTAAGAATTACACAAGTTGTAATAAGTTAAAATTATTATTCATATTGAGTATAGCAATTTATAGAATACAAGCAATATTTTAAGATTGAAAGATGATCTGAATCTACTTTTAACAAATACCATTAAGTTTTCATAATTTTTGTCTTTTCCTTTTAAAATAAAACAATATTGCTTCATATGCTTCTCTGCCTTTGTTTCTCATAAATTGAAGAAACAATATTTAAATTCATATTTAAAATATTAGAGTATCTTACTTTGATTCATAAACATAAATCATTAATAAATAAAACATTACAGACCACAACAATAAAAATACAACATTATTAAAGTTTAGAAAGTTATTTCACTATCTTTCTATATTTAGGCATTTAATAATTTTCTTCAGTAAATAACACAAACTTTTCATCCCACATGTGAATTCCTTAAGGATTAGGATTTTAATAGTTGAGTTTGGACACTACTTCTTTGGTAACTTAGTTTTGAAAACTATAATATCATTAATATCATCATAAGGTCGTGCATTGCTGTTTTACCCACTAAACAGTACTCTCAGACTAGAAATGGGACACACATTTTTTTTTTCTTTAAAGTGACAAGGTCTCACTCTGCCACCCAGGCTAGAGTGCAATGACATCATCATAGCTCATTGTAACCTCTAACTCCTGGGCTCAAGCAGTCCTCCTGCCTTATCCTTCTAAGTAGCTAGGACTGCAGGCAAGCACTACCACTCCTAGCTAATTTTTAATTTTTTGTAAAGATGGAGTCTTGGTATGTTGCCTGGGCTGCTGTTAAAATACTGGACTCAAGAAATCTTCTTCCATTGGCCTTCCAAAGCACTGGGGTTACATGCATGAGCCATTGTGACCAGTCAGGATATATTTCTTAATGTAGTGTTTGAAGATTTTAGTATGAGCTTAATATGCCCTGGGTTAACTACAAATCTGATTCTCTAGCATATCAAGATAAAAGAAGCTTCTCTAGACAAGATGTAAATAAGTAAGCAAACATTTTAAAAGCTATTTTTAACAAGTAGCAGAATTTAATTATACAATTTTTGAAAACTATTGCTTTTGAGTCAGCCAGACAATAGTCCTGCTATTAGAATGCCTCAGGTCTACAGTGGGGGAATATCTATATAAAAGCAAAGGACAAAATAGTAAATAACATGGTAGAACATTGTAGGTCAGGAATCCTGAAGCTAGGTAGTAAGCCCATATTGAAGGGGCGTGGCCCTTGTATTCCAAGGCCTAAAAATAAGCAACCTTAAAAGATTGCAAGAGTATATCATGGAATGGAGTCAGTTATAAATAAAATAACCTTCTTAGAGCCTATAGTCTTATGAGTCAGAGACCTCATGCCAAAAATGAATGCCTTCTGTTACAGATTTTACATTTTCTTTTAAGCCAATAGAGTCAAAATCTAAAAATCTATTTATCATTACTAGCTAGCTATTAAAATGGCTCTCAATTATCTTTGATCAACTGAAAGTCTGATAGCCATTTGGCCTTGGAAAATTCTCACCACTGTTGTCATATCCAACAGATTTGCACTATAGTGATCTTGATAATCCTCAAGAAACAATTCAAAAACCAATTGTGAGATAATTTTTGTATGTATGTGTAAGCAAAGTTATAGAAAGCACCCTTAAGACATCACTTGGTACAAAACACTTACAATAAATAATGTGAAGGAACCTATGCAATGTGTTTCAGTTTGTGTGATATTAAAAATGTACAGAATAATCTTACTTAAGAAATCATGTGATAAAATGAAAACAATCATTCACCTCTAGATAAGAATCTCAGTGAGTTGGAAAGAGCTAGGGACCTATGCATTTGTGCTGTATTTTCAGTGGTTATAAATAAGATTTTAGCATTCGTTTATATTCATGAAGAGAAAGAAGACAGAGAGACAGAGGCTCTGTGGAAGAGAAAACAGTAGTACAAAGGAAAATATCTTCAAAATTTAGACCAAGAGAATTATGATTCTTCTGATTTAGTGACAGTGATAATGAGTAACAGTAGTGCTAAAAGGTCCATTATTATAGATTATAGCCGCCACACCTTCCATGAACTTCAGTTTCTTCATTAAGGACATAAGAGTTGTGTTTCTATTAGGAACTCTAAGTTAGAAGAGTTTTGGAGTTTGACAGAGTTTGGTTAAAGCTCACTTTCTCTACTTACGGTTGTTTTTGCTTGGCCAAATTTATTAAACAATTTGAGTTTGTGTTTATTTGGCTATAAAACTAGAATAGTTTTATCTACATCAAAGACTTATTGTGAAAAATTAATTGAAAAAATAAATATTGGCTGCTCTGGTGTAATTAACATAGTGCTTGGAATATAATAAATGCTGTTTAATGTTGATGCTCTTTCTCACCATTTTTTCCCTTAATATATACCAACTTGAACTCTGGACAGACTTTAAGATTCACTTTCACAAACCCATGGTTGTGATTATCATTTTTTGACTACTTGTATAACAATTCTGCTGTCAATACAGTAACCCTTTGCGATGTTTCTTCCTATTTCTAATCAACAGAAACCTCAGTCTCTTTCACATGAACAGCAGCAGTAAGCTAGTGTTCTTCTCATCCTGGACTGTTGCTACTTAAATACATAACCTACTATTCATGATTTCATTTTGTGTTTATGTCATCTGATAACATATGAAATTTTTTGGATTTCTGATTTTTGTCTTTTCAATTATCCTCAGAAGTATTGATGATCATCAGGCTGGGCACAGTGGCTCATGCTTGTAATCCCAGCACTTTGGGAGGCTGAGACGGGTGGATCACCTGAGGTCAGGAGTTTGAGACTAGCCTGATTAACATGGAGAAATCCCATCTCTACTAAAAATACAAAATTAGCTGGGTGTGGTGGCGCGTGCCTGTAATCCCAGCTACTCAAGAGGCTGAGGAAGGAGAATCACTTGAACCTGGGAGGCAGAGGGCAGAGGTTTCAGTGAGCTGAGATCACACCTTTGTACTCCAGCCTGGGCAACAAGACTGAAACTCTGTCTCAAAAAAAAAAAAAAAAAAAAAAAAAAAGGATTGATGACTATATAATTGTACAAAATATTAAGAAATGTTTTATGGATCATTGCAGCCATAGTGCTCTGGACTTCATTTCCAGTTGACCTGAGTGTATTGTCTGTATTTTTTTCTATGGAGTTTCAAACTTTGCCATCATCCTACTCATTATTTTTTTCTTATACATATGATGACTATGAGACTTTGTTAATGTGTTGCTGACATTCTAAAGTACTCTATGTATGGGTTCATCTGATCTGGTTTTCTAATATTTGAATCAATAAAGAGATTGATGTCATTCTAACATGCCAGACATCTAGCTGTAACTATTTCCCTTTCCAAATACAGACACTGCTTTAAATAATCCAAGATTTGATCTAATTACAGATTTCCTGGATGGTAATTTTTTCCCACCTTTTTTGCCCTTTCCACAATTAAGATATCATTCTTTCCATCTTTCCTTTATCACTATCCAGCTAGCCGTGATTACTTAGAAATTACTACCAATGCCTTTATAATTTTACTACAACTTTACTTAGTAGTCTGTTAGGGATTATTTCTGTGGCTGAAATTTGCATTCATTGAAGAGTATACATGTGTCTTTGACTATCTCCTCAATTATCTTTAGCTTCTGTTTCAGGTTATGCATTTATCCTTCCGTTTGGATAGGCTAAAGATCCTGCTTCTTAGCAGAGGAAGGGAAGTAAATTTCAGGTTTCATAATTTTCTTTTTCTGCTAAATTGACTTGCAAGTTATTGACTATATCCTCTCTTTGATTTTACTTTGGTCAGTGTAACTAGCAACATCTCATTCCTTCCTTTTTAAAAAATCTTATCATTTTATTAGAACCAGGACATCATGGTAGAAATTTTTGACACTGGGTATACATCATACTTCCTGTCACAAAGGAATCAATCCTTAAGCATAATTAAAGGTGTCTGAGATTTAATTTTAACTATAATTTAGACTCAAGTTTGTGCGCTGATGGCTGTTGGAGATGTTGGTTATACTCTGTGTCAAAGAAAATATTACTTGAACTTTTAAAAATATGGTTTGATTGTTTGACTATGGAAAGGATCTGTAATGCATTTAAGATTTGGTATTTAGGGTTCCCTCAGACAAACTACAAGACAGTATGTCCAAAAATATTCTAGGAATTTTAAAAGTAAAAATAAATAACCCCTGTCGTAAGTAGGGTTTCCTGGGAAGCAGACTCTGAGATGGAGATTTGCTTGCCTGTAGTTTGTTAGGGAGTGCTCTCAGGATCAACACCGACTATGGAGTGAGGGAAGAAGGACTGGAATGAGAAAGTTGTAATGCTATGTAGAAAGCTCTCAATCTAAGATGTCTTTATTTCAGGTAAGGGGGTCTGGATTTTATATCCCTGCATTGACCACTGGATGAGTACTGTCCCTGAGAAGATGGCAATCTCCAGTGAAGCAATTCCTTTTGATTTATATCAATTTTTGGAGAATGAAAGCCTCAATCCTAAGTGTTATCTGAAAGGAGCTTTATAGCATATCATCTACTGGATTTCACTTTTTGTGCGACTAAGATCTATTTATTTCATGAAATAAATGGGACCCAGCTTCGAACAGATCCTCAGAAATTCTTATTAGCCTCAATTCCTGTAAAAACTCACAGGAGGAAGTTTAGTGGGACAAACTATAAGTCACCTATTGCATTTGGTCTTAGTCACCAATTGCAGTTGGTCTTTCACCACCTCTCTGCTCCACAAACAAGTCTACATTTTCCTCATCTTTGTTTAGAAACTCCAATGGCCTAGGTGCCATTACTTTGTGGGATGGGTCTGCACCTCCACTTGTCATGCCCTTCTCATGCTGTATATACTGTCTTCTCATGTGTCTACTATCTTCTCATGCTGTACCCCAAACTTCACAAACACCTGAGATATTATACCTGCCAGTTCAAACATTTACATTAGCATATATGAATAAATTCAGTTAATCATCAGTGAAAGCCTCAGCAATTTTACTACTGCCTACCAGGTGCTATCAGCATTCCCCCTGCTAGTGAGGTGGCCTGGCCTTTGTCGTTGGCTGAGTGGCTAGCAACCCAGTTCCCAAATCCCATTTTTGAATCTGCCTCCTAGAATTATTCCTGGCACCAACTGCTGTAGGCTAGAGTCCCCAGGCATCACAATCTGGAAATAGAAAGATAAATTTGTATAAAACCTTAGGCAGGGGAACACTAAAATACTAATAAATGCTCCAATGGGTCACATACATGGCAAGCATATCCTTCCTTTCCCCTATGGTGTAACAGCAACCTACCTTTTCCTGACACTTCAGGTCACTGGAAATCAATTTCAACTCAGACTTTATGCCCAATAATCATTTTAATATTGGAATATTCTCTTCACCCTTTTTTTTTCAGTGCATAGTCATATGAATAAATGTCCCATAAATCCCACTAGGAATATAAAATTATTACCTTATGTATTTACTGTGGTCTTGCAGGTCCTTGGTCCTGAGGAATCTGGTCTCTCAGTCAATGAATTCTAAGACTGAAAATTGGCTCGAGGTGTTTGACATTTTTTTTTTCTTTTTTTGAGGTGGAGTCCTATCGCTGTTGCCCACGCAAGAGTGCAGTGGCACGATCTCGGCTCACTGCAAGCTCCGCCTCCCGGGTTCATGCCATTCTCCTGCCTCAGCCTCCCAAGTAGCTGGGACTACAAGGTGCCTGCCACCATTCCCGGCTAATTTTTTGTGTTTTTAGTAGAGTTGGGGTTTCACCGTGTTAGCCAGGATGGTCTCGATCTCCTGACCTTGTGATCCACCTGCTTCGGCCTCCCAAAGTGTTGGGATTACAGGTGTGAGTCACCGTGGCCAGCTGGTCTTTGACTTTTTATTATTATTATTATTATTATTACTATACTTTAAGTTCTAGAGTACATGTGCACAATGTGCAGGTTTGTTACATATGTATACATGTACCATGGTGGTGTGCTGCACCCATTAACTGGTCATTTACATTAGTTATATTTCCTAATGCTATCCCTCCCCGCGCACCCCATGACAGGCCTCGGTGTGTGGTGTTCCCCACCCTGTGTCCAAGTGTTCTCATTGTTCAATTGTGGTGTTTGACATTTTTAAAGGTCAACTGCTCTAAGCTCCTGATTATTCAATCTTGATTTCTATCCAGATTAACACTTTTGTTGCCCATCTAGGTTCTTCCTAGGGTTGGTGTGTTCTATTAATCATCTCCATAACCCTGTGTGTTTTAAATTACCTCTGGCTGCCTTCCTACCCAGCCACTCATCCACTAAGTATGCCTGATTATTATTGCCTCTCTTGACTTTTACTTTTTGGCAGGTCAGTTCTGAAAGAGCATCTCCTACCTTCAGCTCTAGCCTATGGAGGACAGGCCCTATTGAAGTTTCTGTGTTCCCTCTGGAACATTTCTCATTTCCTTAGTAAAAAGAGTGTCCTCTGGCCCACTTGTCTATATTGGTCAGCTTGTGAGTATTCTGGCCTTATGTTTTGTATCCATTCTAACTTATAATCTCTTCTTCCACTCTCTGCCATGGCAGTTCTGGTATTTCTACTTCCCATAGCATGGGCCATCAATTTATCCCTGCTTCTGACGGCCATCCAAACTGTGTGTTACCACCTTCTCCTGGGGCTTTGCCAGGTTTTCAAACTCTACATTATGGGAGAGTGCTCACATTTTTTGAAAAATCTCATTTATCCAACTTTATATATCACTCTCTTCAATTCAACATTTTTTAGTGGCAGTTTCCAAACTCTTTACTCTTGCTGGTACATATACTGAAGTTATTTTAGGGTAGAGTCTGTTTCCTCCTCTGGAAAACCTGAAACAGCCTCTCCTACCTTCAGCTCTAGCCTAAGAGGACAGGCCCTATTGAGCTATTCAATGAAGTTTCTGTGTTCTCCATGGAGCATTTCTGATTTCTGTAGTAAAAAGAGTGTCCTCTGGCCCTTTTGTGCATATTAGTCAGCTTGTGGGTATTCTGACCTTATAATAGTTTTCCAAACAAATTATACTGCCACTTCATTCTAGGTATGGGTTTAAGGGTCAAGATGAAACGTTAGGGTAGATACCTAGGGATGTAACATGTTGTCTGTTTAGGCAAAGGCCTCTGTTCCATCTTTGAGGAAGAAAGAATACTATTTTTAACTCAGAGAATTGGGTCACTACTGTAATTCCAGAGGGTTCAAAGGGACTTAGAGTTTGCAAAGCTTTGAGTATGGTAATCTCAGTGCCTGTATTATTTTATTTTCATGTTGCTGATAAAGACATACCCAAGACTGGGAAATTTACAAAAGAAAGAGGAGTATTGGGCTTACATTCCACATGGCTGGGGAGGCCTCACAATTGTGGCAGAAGGCAAGGAGGAGCAACCCGCATCTTACATGGATGGCAGCAGGCAAACAGAGATTGTGCAGAGAAACCTCCATTTTTAAAACCATCAGATCTCATGAGACCCATTCACTATCAGAAGGACAGTATGGAAAAGACCCACTCCCATGATTCAAACATGTCTCACTAGGTCCCTCTCCCAACACGTGGGAATTATGGGAGTTACAAGATGATATTTGGATGGGGACACAGAGCAAAACTCTATCATTCTGCCCATGACCCCTCCCAAATCTCATATTGTCACATTTCAAAACTAATCATGCTTTCCCAACAGTCCCTCAAGCTTCCAACTTATTTCAGCATTAACTCAAAAGTCCGCAGTCCAAAGTCTTATCTGAGGCAAGGCAAGTCCCTTCCCCTTATCAGCTTGTAAAATCAAAAGAAAGTTAGTTACTTCCTAGATACAATGGGGGTCCAGGCATTGGGTAAATGCAGCCATTCCAAATGGGATAAATTGGTCAAAATAAAGGGGTTATAAGGCCCACGCACAGTCCAAAATCCAGCAGGGCAGTCAAATCTTAAAGCTCCCAAATTATCTCTTTTGACTCCATGTCTTACACCCAGATCATACTGATGTAGGAGGTAGGTCCCCATGGTCTTGGGCAGCTCCAACCTTGTGGCTTTGTACGGTACAACCTCCCTCCCAGCTGCTTTCACAGGCTGGCGTTGACTGTGTGCAGCTTTTCTAGGTGCACTGTGCAAGCTGTCCATGGATCTACCATTTTGGAGTCTGGAGGATGATGGGCCTTCTCACAGCTTCACTAGGTGGTGCTCCAGTAGGGCCTCTGTGTGGGGCTCCGACCCCACATTTCCCTTTTGCACTGCCCTGGCAGAGGTTCTACATGAGGACCCTGCTCCTACTGCGAACTTCTGCCTGGGCATCCAGGCATTTCCATACATCTTCTGAAATATAGGAGGAGGTTCCCAAAGTTCAAAACTTGAATTCTGTGCACTCACAGGCTCAACATCACCTGGAAGCTGCCAAGACTTGGGGCTTGCACCCTCTGAAGCCATGGCCTGAACTCTACATTGGTCCCTTTCAACCATGGCTGGAGCAGCTGAGATGCAGGGCACCAAGTCTCTAAGCTGCACACAGCAGGGAGACCCTGGGCCCAACCCACCAAACCACTTTTTCCTCCTAGGCATCTGAGCCTGTGATAGAAGGGGCTGCTGCAAAGGATTCTGACATGCCCTGGAGACATTTTTCGCATTGTCCTGATTAGTAACATTCAGCTCCTCATTACTTATGTAAATTTCTGCAGCTGGCTTGAATTTCTCCTCAGAAAATAGGATTTTCTTTTCTATTGCTTTGTTAGGCTGCAAATTTTCCAAACTTTTATGCTCTGTTTCTTTTTTGAAACTGAATGCCTTTAACAGCACCCAAGTCACCTCTTGAATGCTTTGCTGCTTAAAAATTTTTCCACCAGATACCCTAAATCATCTCTCTCAAGTTCAAAGTTCCACAAATCTCTAGAGCAGGGACAAAATGACACCATTCTCCTTGCTAAAACATAACAAGAGTCACCTTTGTTTCAGCTCCCAACACGTTCCTCATTTCCATCTGAGACCACCTCAATCTGGACTATCTATCAGCATTTTTGTCAAAACCATTCAACAAGTCTCTAGGAAGTTTCAAACTTACCCTCATTTTCCTATCTTCTGAGCCCTCCAAACTATTCCCACTTCTGCCTGCTACCCAGTTCCAAAGCCACTTCCACATTTTCAGGTATCTTTTCAGCAATACCCCACTCTACTGGAACCAATATTTTCTATATTAACATGCTGCTGTTAAAGACATACCCAAGACAGGCCAATTTACAAAAGAAAGAGAGTTATTGGACTTACAGTTCCACATAGCTGAAGAGGCCTCACAATCATAGCAGAAGGCAAGGAGGAGCAAGTCATATCTTATGTAGATGGCAGCAGGCAAAGAGAGAGATCTTTTGCAGAGAAACTCCCATTTTTAAAACCATCAGCTTACGTGAGACCCATTCGCTATCAGGAGAACAGCATGGGAAAGACCTACCCACTTGATTCAATCATCTCCCACCAGGTCCCTCCCACAACATATGAAAATTATGGAAGCTACAAGATGAGATTTGGGTGGGGACACAAAGACAAACCATATCAATGCCTCTATTCAAAATCTTAGGGTCCCATTTGATTCCAGTCAGGACTATAATTTTAATTTATTATCTCCATTGCCCATATAATAAAATCTCAAACAAGATCTTTGAGTTTTTCTGCACTCTGGCTGTTCTGCAGGAGATAATAATCTCCTTAACAAACATCTAAGGAGGTAATTCCACCTTCACATTTTACTTTAAGTTGGTAATAATCACTCTCATTATTTTATTGTCCTTCTCTAAAGTGTGTGTGTGCGTCTATTCCTCCAAATTAATCATCCAGTTCCATAGTTCTTATACATACTTTTATACCCCAACCCTCATAAATTTACCTGAGATATTATACCTGCCATTTCAATCAGTTATGTTGGCATTCATGAAAAAATCCAGTTAATCATCAGTGAAAGCTTCAGCAATTTCACTTCTGCCTGCCAATGGCTATCAGCATTTCCCCTACTAGGGAGGTGGTCTTCATTGTTAGGTGAGTGGTTGGCAATCCAGCCCCCAAATTCCATTTTTGAATCTTCCTCTTACAATTTCTGGCACCAAATGTTGTAGGCTACAGTCCTCAGGGATCAGAATCTGAGAATAGGATTATTCCAGTGTGCATGTGGGAACAACACCCATGAGAGAGTGCGAGAAGCAGGACTGAAATGAGGAAGAATTTGAACTTAGATACAAAGGCAACAGAGGCTTCAGTTGATCCTGCAGGGAACACTGAAGTTGGGATGATTTTTCAGAGATGTTCTGCTTCCTATCATGGATGCAAGCTGCTCTCTAGGAATGGGGCACTGCTTGAAGAAGGCAGCTCCCTTTTGGCCAAGGGAGATTCATAGGATGAACTGCCAGACTGCAGTTTTTCCAGTAGCTGGAGGAATGAATGTTTCAGTCTGTAAAGGATCATCTGCACAGTGCACCACACCACCAACTGCAATTCCTGATCTCCTGAACTTTATAGCATAACAGAAAAAGCCTATAGCATAACAGAAAAAGCCTTATTTCTCTGGAGTTGGGAAACAAATTGTGAATTAATAAAGCAGTATAGTGAAATGTATTATCAATGACGTTTTTAGCAAACACAATAATGATTTATTTGCATTCCCTAAAAATATACGTACAAAATTTGTAATTTGTGGATAAAAAGTTTTCTCTTTTCCATTCACCTTTTTTTTTTTTTAAGTAAAAGGATATTGTGGCAATATCAATTATTATGTCTTCAGGTTTAAGTAATAGAGTAGCCAAAATGTGACTTAAATAATATAGTTACGTATGACTTCACTTAACAGTGAAGTGTGAGGTAAGCATGTTACAGAGTTTATTCAGAAACAGTCATGAAAACAGGGGACTAGGTTCTTCAGTATTTTCACTCTGCCCCCAGTGACACCCCAAGCACGGCATCCTGGCAAAACTATTTCACAAATAGCAAGGAAAGGTGTGGGAGAAGAATGGCTTACCTTTGCTTTCTCCATTCATGTCAGAGATAAAACTTTTTCTAAGCCCCTTTTCCCCTTGACCAGAAATTGTTCATTTGATTACTCCTACTATTGCAAAGAGGAATGAGATTATTACAGTTGACTTAGACCAAATACTTCACATTACCTGATACAGAGCATATTGTTTCCCAACCCAACTAAATTAGGATGTATACATAAGAAAAAGGGGGAATGGATATTGAATAGGCAACTGACTGTTTGCTGCAGTTATTATAGAAGGATTAGGCTGATGTGTAAATCAGGATGTGGAAGATGAGATGTTCACATTTACAGAATGATAGAAGAGTGGGTGTTATTGTATTAAATAAAAAATATTAACTCACTCAGGACCTTTTTTGTTTTTAAACATTAAAGAAAACAGTACTTTTGGAGAGTTTAAACAAACTCAATGTCTTGATGATTGTTTTATGGCATAACATTTGTTCTTTTGCATTAAATATACTCTTAAGCTTATCATTTTAATGTATGATGTATCAGTATGTCAATTAGAAATGACAGGTGAATTTTCACTTCAGTGTTGCTTTTCTACTTAAGTTTTTAAAATATTCTGCTTTTTTTTTTCAGAAAGATGATGGAGTATATGGTTTTTTACTAAAAGCATACAATTCTTGGTCTTTATCTGTCTAACAACACACGCACACACAATTTTACCAACTTCCTTTGATAGAGGTATAGCCTTCAGCTAGGGCATATATGTTTTAAGATAATTAATTACCTTCATGTGCTGCAAAATGATGTTCCAACATTCAGAGTCAAAAGGTTAAAAAATAATAAAAGTATAAATTAAAATAGATTATGCCAAATTAATTTGTTTTTGAAGAAGGAAAAAGATTTTTTAAATAAATTTAGTGTAGCCTAAGCATTTATAAAGTCTCCAGGAATAGATAGTAAGGTACTAGGCCTTCATATTCACTCAGCACTCACTCATTGACTCACTTAGAGCAACTTCCAGTTCTGCAAGACCCATTCATGCAAGCACCCTATACAGTTGTGCCATTTTTTAATATTCTATACTGTATTTTTTACTGTGTCTGCTCTATGTTTACATATGTTTAGATACAAAAATACTTGACTTTGTATTACAACTGTGTTCAGTATAGTTTTCAGTATGGTAACATGCTGTATAGGTTTGGAGCAATATGCTATAACATATATAGCCGAGTTGTGTAGTAGGCTGTACCATCTAGGTTTCCATAGGTACCCTCTCTCTCCAATGTTTACACGGGTTGAAACCTCCTAAAGGCACATTTCTCAGACTGTATCTTCATCCCTAAACAATGCATGACTGGGCCGGGCGTGGTAGCTCTTGCATGTAATCTCAGCACTTTGGGAGGCCGAGGCAGGCGGATCACCTGAGGTCAGCAATACCAGACTAGCCTGGTCAACATGGTAAAACCCCATCTCTACTAAAAGTACAAAAATTAGCTGGGCGTGGTGGAGTGTGCCTGTAATCCCAGCTACTCAGGAAGCTGAGGAAGGAGAAGCTTGAACCCGGGAGGGGGAGGTTGCTGTGAGCAGAGATCGCGCCTTTGCAGCCCAGCCTGGGCGACAAGAGAGAGACTCCGTCTCAACAACAAAAAAACAATGCATGACTGTACTTTCAGGTGTATTCATTAATGAATGATTCTACTGTCTGTTTTTGAAGTTTTTCTCTTACCCTCTTGTTACAGTTTCCTGACATAGCTTAGATTTGCTTTCTATCAAATGCTTGTAGCATTTACCTGCCCGCCCGTCCTCCTTCCTTCCCTCCTTCCTTCCCTCCCTCCCTCCCTCCCTCCTTCCTTCCTTCCTTCCTTCCTTCCTTCCTTCCTTCCTTCCTTCCTTCCTTCCTTCCTTCCTTCCTTTTTGAAGGAGTGTTTTTAGTAGAGACTGGGTTTCACCGTGTTAGCCAGGATGGTCTAGATCTCCTGATCTCGTGATCCGCCCGCCTCGGCCTCCCAAAGTGCTGGGATTACAGGCATGAGCCACCGCGCCCGGCTCTTCCTGTCTTCCTGCCTTCCTGCCTTCCTCTCTCTCTCTCTCTCTCTCTCTCTCTTTCTTTCTTTGTCTCTTCTTTCTGTCAGAATCTCATTTTGTCACAAAGGCTGGAGTGATCTGCTGCTAGCTGCAACTTCAATCTCTTAGGTTTGAGTGAGCCTCAGGCCTCAGCCTCCTAAGTAGCTGGGACCACAAGTGCACACCTTCATGCCTGGTTAATTTTTTATTTTTTTAGAGACAGGGATCTCCTTATGTTGCCCAGGCTGGTCTTGAACTCCTGAGTTCAAGCAACCCTCCTACCTTGGCCTATCTATGTGCTGGAATTACAGGTATGAGCCACCACACTTGGCCTGGTTTCTGTTTTCTAATAACTCTCCACACTTTTCAGGTTGCTTCCTGTTCTTCCTCTTATTTCTTTGGCTCAAAGTCCTTGCTTCCATAATGAAAGCAACAGTCACTGGACTGTGACTGCAGGTTTCTCACCCATGGCCCTCTCTCACCTGAGGTTGTCAATCAAGCATCCCAGAGGTTCAAGTTCAACCTCTTTTACATTCAGATTTTAAATTTTGTTTTTGTTTGTTTGTTTTTACAGTTAATCTTTTAAATAAATATTATAAATCTCTAAAGATCAAATGGTCCATTTTACAGAGAGACTTGTCTTTCCCTGTTTTCTTTATGAGAGATTTCTGTATATGTTTAAATTTCAATCCCTCTCTGATAAAATAAAAAATAATTGTCATTTTATAGTTTTTCCTTTTTTCCTGTCCTTTTCAAGACACTCTGAAATATTTTATTTTTAATGCCATTGCTTAATAATGATATTTCATCTCACAATATTAAGATTTAAATGTGCATATGGATATATTACATATAATCTGAGTACTTACTAATATGAATTTTTTAAGTTTAAAATATATTATGTTTTAATTCACTCACTAGGTTATTCAACTTTCATTCATGATGTGAATATTTAGAATACAAAGAAAAATGTAACATTAAGTACAAACGAATGTGGAAGCTTCTCTTGTGTAGAATCTTCTATTAATATATACCCTACCCAAGCAGCCTTTAATATAAGTTTATGATATAATCAGTTATTTCTACAAAGCCAGGATGTGGTTGCAATATCTTTAGCAATGTACTCTTGCAAAGCATTATAATTATTTTCATTGGGACAAACTGATTGTGGATTGTTTTTTCTGCAGATCAATGGAAATCATTGAAGAATTTTAAGCAAGAATAACGTAATCAGTTAAATAATTCCTGTGACCTGGTAGAGGATGGATCAGATAACACATGTGCTTATGGCAAGGAGAACAGTTAGGAAAGAACAGTAATCCAAAAATAGCTGGATAATCCAAAACTTAGGTACTGAGAGGGCCTAAAATTTTCTTAAATTTTACAGTTTCAGAGAAAGATGAACAAATAGAGGGAATTCAACCATGATGTAGAAATAGTGCAGTGGTTTGAAGGCAGCAAAAGATAGAGCTGATTAGCAGTATAAGCTCTGGAGTCAGATAATTTGGGTTGCCACCCAGCTCTATCCATTTACTAGATCCGTGACCTTGAACAGGATGCCAAGTCTCTACGCCTCTGTTTTCCTCTCTGTAAAATAAGAATTGGAGTAGGTACATTAGTCACCCCTCAGAAGGTGAAGATTAGATTAGGCCATAAGTCCTTATATTAATATTGGGTAGAAAGCTTATCATTATTGGTTTACACAAGAGTTTATTTCTCACTTTGCATCCTTTTTCATGAACTCTTTTACTGAAGCAAATACGACAGAACACTTTGATGTATTTTGCAGTGAATCATATTTTCCTCACGTTTATTGACCTCTAGTCTTGAAAGGATAGATGTGTAGGTGAATAATTATGACACCCTTTAGGAGTACTTTGAAACTATTCGACATTGTACTAGCCATTTTCATTTTTTTCTTATTATTGTTTTCTTCATTTTAAAGTATGTTTCAGCCATAGTTCTCAGCATTTAGTAACATGGTGTTACTACATTGCATGTACAAATTTTTCTTTTATGAATGTATTTAATATATTCAATATCTATGGTTCTTTGAATTTAAATGTAGCTTTGAGTTCTCCTTGAAGTATTATTTTAATCTGCTCTATGAAAGATATTACGTTTTAATAATTCCTCAGTCCACAGTAATGGATAAACAATTGTGTTGTTCTTTCTTTTTAATCTCTAGCATTTCTTTTATTTTTCCTAGATTTTTAAAATCTCTTTGCTTATATTCCCACCTGTTTTTGCATATTGTTCACTTTCTTCATTAGAGACCCTAGCAAATTAATCATTGTTGTTTTAAATTTCCAGTCTGATGATTCCAACATTTCTGCCATATCTGAGTTGGGTTCTCCTGCTTGCTCTGTCTCTTCAAATTGTTATTTTTGTCTTTTAGTATGCCTTGTAATTTTTTGTTGAAAGCTGGACATGATGTACTGAGTAAAAGGAACTTCAGTACTTAGGCATGTAGTGGAGTGGTGGTAAGGCATGGGGTGAAGGTAATGTTCTGAGATCCTATGATTAGGTCTCAGTCTTCCAGTGAGCTGTGACCCTTGGCTGTTTACTTCCTAAATGCTTCATAGTCCTCTGCACCTTTGTCCTATAGGTGGGACAGGATGGCTGTGGGGCTGGAGTTGGGTACTTCCCTTCTCAAGGTTGGTAAGGCTTTGATAAAAAACAATAATTTAGGCTCAAGTAAAATAAATTTTCCTGAGGACAGACTTTGTTAAGAAAAACGGAATGTTCTGGCAAATTTCAAAATTTCAAAAGGTTCCTTTTCTCTTCCTCCTACAGGATGCATGACAGAATCTGATAGAGTTCCTGGAAGTAAAAATCACAAAAGTGTGCTGCCCTCCCCCGACTCCCACTCTATGGGCCTTCCTGGATTTTAAAAATCTCAGAATCAGTCCACAGTGAGCCTCCAGTAATTTGTCAGTTACAGTTAAGTTTCCCTATCCCTGCACTGGTTCTCATAGAGGTTCATAATTTTCTGCTTTGGTAAATTGTGATTCTCTGTACCCCAACCCTGCTTTGTGCCTTTCCAAGTTGGGGGACAGTGGTTCGCTCTGTGGCCTCACTTGTCTGAAAGATCTAAGATTTGTTGATTTTTCAGTGATTTACTTGTTAGGATAAAGTGATGAATTCCAAGATCCTTATATGCCTGTACTGGAAACTGGAAGTCCGTCCTTTTCTTTTTAATCGATTATGATGACTCATTTGGAGCTACTGCGTCTAAATGAAACTTAGATAATAAGGCAGAACTAAAGTTTGTTGAATTGAAAAATATAAAACCCGAAAGGTATTTGTCAGTTGATAATACAGAACACAAAAAGGTGAAGACACAAAGAATGTTTAAAGGAAAAAGGATTAGGAGTAAGAGAATATGTCAAGCATGCAAATTTGTTCATGTTAAAAATAATCATTATTTATCAAGCTGTTTGTCTTGATCCATGTCTGAGTCCTAGCATATATTTAGTGAATCTCTACCAACATTTAAACAATGTTCCATAATAAAAAAAGAGGAGACCATGTTAGAATGTATTGAATGTGATCAGTTTAAATATTATTTTGGAAAATTTTTACTTTTGTGTAGTATACATTATATGTATGTGCTCTGGGTGTGTGTGCACGTACATATGTGTGTACTGATTCAGTATTTAAAGAGTGTTTCTTATTTATAGGATGTGATTAAGAAAGTTTGAAGTCACTAGAATGTTACGCAGTAAACATTTTTGCTTATTTAGCTTTCAGTTCAGAAATAGTTTAAGGCATTTATATCATGTACTATCAGAATCATAAATATGGAAGGAACATGGCATGATCAACTTGTCTCTACAAATTCCTTTTGAAAAAGTTTAAAATGTGTTAACTAAAATTGTATAGAAAGTCTCAATGTGATTTGGATGATTAACAGTCTATGATAAAGGTAACCTAACAGCTATTATATTTAATTAGAAAATTAAAATACCTGGAAATCACCACTGTCATTATTATACAAACACAAATTTAAGTTGGTAACAGAAACAGGAATTAAACCAAAGACTTCTCATTTCTAGTTTCTGTTTTATTTAAGATTATAAATTGTTATCAAATATTTAAGAATGTTTTAGAAATTCTCTTTAAAATCTAGGATAATATTAAAGCTCTGTGGAAAATTTGCATCATTTTCTACTAAAATATATAAACCCTTATTTCTTTGTTTTTCTGGAACTTGAAACAATGTTATAACTCTGCTCTAGTTGTGAATTTCTAGATAAATTATTAACAAATATTATTATCAGAATGTTCTTGACTACATATTTCCAAATATTTGTATATTGAATTTGCAGGTTAATTTTAAAATTCTTTAAAGGTTACTTATTTTGAGATATTTAATTATGAAAAGTGTAAGCATTTGTCCTTTATCAAATGAGTCAAGAGAAAAGCCATATGGAGTTAATTATATAATTTTTTTTTTAAATTTTAGTTTATACAGTGACTCATAGCATGCAGTTTCAGTATTCCTTGGTAACTAAAGGATTGTGTTGGTCAAAATACTCATTTAACAAGAAGTCAGTGTAGAATAAAACACATTTTTATCAAGATTTTCATTTTTCTAATGTACAATGAGTAATGTCACCCATTAAAAGCTAATTTACTTTGTTAATTTAATGATTAAATATGTAATTATATTTGCAGATCAATAGATCTGTATTGAGTTGGTAGTAGCACAGCTTGAAATAGTATGCACAAAAGACAAAACTAAATCCAGAAATAAGGACCAGCCTATGCCACTGTACTGGCTATGAACCCTAACTTCCTATTATAGTGCCCTTTCATCTACCAAATATTCTGGCAGTTGCCTGTGCTACAGATGGAATGCAAAACAATAAAATTACAATTGCCAGCGCACATCTTGAAATAATAGATGTCCTTATTAGTACCTTATATCCAGCTGTGATGTCTGAAAGAAATTGAGCTTAGTTTCAAACTGGGCTGACTGAATACATGCACATATGACCTTTTGGTGTCTAAAGCCAAGAGTGTTTGTAACTTCATAATAGCTTCTTATTCATAGCATTTATTGATAAAATTATATGAAGGCCTTTTAAAATGACATACAAAAACAGATTTCTGCTTTAATTTTTTTCCTCTTTATTTAAAATAGAAGTTAAAACAGATTATTTGAGCTTACATTTTCTTGGAATTTTGAAGACAACTTAATTGATTTCTTTCTGCATTAGAGACAGGAGAATGGTGACAACTAAGGTTTGGAAGACTCAGAAACTGTAATGCAATATTATCTAGCACTTTTTAAAAAAGATATTCCATAACTGATAGGATATATCAGAAGTTAACATGGATATAGGAAGACTTTATGGGAAAACAAATTAAAATAAAATAATAAACATATGACCCTGGAAGTTTTCTCTAGAAAAAAAATGTTTAAACTGTATTTCTACTTATAGTGATTGCTGGCAAGGTGAACCTTGCCTAACAATCTTATGAGATTAATTGGTAAAATATGGTTTCAATGCTTGTTAATTCCTTGTGGTGTTGAGTAAGAAATGTAATAGATGGCTTTTGATTAATGGAGAATTATAATAAGGCTTTACAGAAATACGGATCAACCCAGAGCCCACATTTTGCTGGAGGGCATTGGGAAAACTGGAGTATTATGCATAATAAAAAATGAAAAATGTGTGTGTCATAAGCTAGTTTATCAGCTAGCTTTTGCTTTATAGCACTCCAAAATTTTAGAGGCTTAAAATGACCATGTTTTCAGCTTACATTCTGCAAATTGGGTGTTAGTATTGAATTCACATGGGCATTTTTCTCTGATCTAGACTAAGTTTGACTGATCTTGCCTGAACTTGCCAGTGTGTCTTTGGCTAGCTGATTTGTCATTTAGGACTGATTGGTTTATGGTGGCTTCAGTTAGGAAGGCTAGGAAGCCTGAGAGCCTAGCGCAGTCTATTTGTATGAATAGTTTTAGAATTACTATAACAGCAATAAAGCAAGCCCCCATATGCAAGCTCTTAACCTCTAATTGCTTCATGTCACTAGTTTCCAAGGGATGTCACATGGAGTAGCCTAGAGTAAGTGTGGAAAGGCATAAACAAAGCACATAGTATGAGAGGCTGTTAATTCAAAGAGTCTACTTCAGCATTTCTATTGGGATGAACATAAGTGATGCAATATGACTGAGGTAAGTTGAGACCTATGAAGAGATAGGAATACATATGTTTACTTTAACAGGTATGACAAATGCATTTTTGAAATAATATGTGTAATATTTTTATTTGGGTTTTAGCCTGCCACACTGCAGTGCTATGGCCTCACTTTGATTCTCCACAATTTTACTTTGAGATTATTTTTCTTTTCTTAACACAATGAATTTTGTTAGTGGGTACTCTGGTGTAATGAATGAACTGTGATGTTATCCTTTATGAGATTAATAGGAGTGAAAACAGGATGGAAATAGTAGATAGCATTATGCAAAGAGAAATCTGAAAACCCATTAAAAGCAAAAAGTTTGAGCAAAGGATGGTTAGAAAAATCAGGATCCTTATAGACTTTTCAGATTTTGAAAATAATCTGGGTTTCCTATTAAAAATAGAATGGCATTTAATAATATTAAGAGATA
Organism: Rhinopithecus roxellana; assembly: GCF_007565055.1. Taxonomy (NCBI): domain Eukaryota; kingdom Metazoa; phylum Chordata; class Mammalia; order Primates; family Cercopithecidae; genus Rhinopithecus; species Rhinopithecus roxellana. The sequence goes on along the minus strand of NC_044550.1, from coordinate 186,963,852 downwards.
ATCTTTATTTTTCAGGCACTAAGTCCTTTGTATATATTTGTTTATTTAGTCCTCATCATATTCTCATAAACTCTATTATATTGTTATTCCCTTTTTACAAAAATAGAAACTGAAGGACAGAATACTTGTGTTATCTCCACATGGTTGTATCTCCATAGAGCTGGGAGACGATGTACGTGTAAGACAAATACAAATAGATTTCCTGTTGATTGTAAACTCTTGATCATTAAACTTTATAAACTATGGGGGGTGGTGATAAAAAATGAAGAATGAATATGTAATGACAATAATTGGGTCATGGCTGATACAGATTTCTGTAATGTTGTTACTTCAGAAGACAATCTTGGGAGGGGCCAAGATGGCCCATTAGAAGCAGCTGCAGTGAGTAGTTCTCACTGAGTGGAATGAAAATGGCAAGTGAATCCATCTCCTTCAACTGAAATATCCAGGTTCTCTCATTGGGACTGACTAGGTGGACAACTGGATCCATGGAGAATGAAGAAAAGCAGGATGGGGTGACAGCTCACCTGGGAGTGACATGGAGTCAAAGGAACCCCCACCCCTAGGCAAGATAAGTGGTGAGTGATTGTATGACACCAACCAGGAAAACACACTTCTCCCATGGGTCTTTGCAACCCATGGATCAGGAGATCCCCTTGTGAGCCCATGCCACCAGGGCCCTGGGTGCAATATACAGAACTTTGTGGAGTCTTGGAAGAACAGCCACTCTGGCACACACAGAGGCAGCCACTCAGGCACACATGCTCCAGCCCTAGGAATCCCAGCAAGGTGAGAGATCCTTCTATACATTCTCCTAGGAAGGGGGCTGAATCCAGGGAGCCAAGCAGTGTCATTCTGTGGGTCTTATTTCCACGTCACCTCACAAATTAACACCCACTGGTCTGGAATTCCAGTAAGCCAGCAGCAACTGCCCATGACAGGACAGAGTTCCTGGGGGAAAGGGGTGGTCGCCATTGCTGCAGTTTGGTTGACTCAGCTGCTCTAGCCTGCTGACTCCAGGGAGTCCAGGCAGTTCAGACAAGGAGTGCCCCACAACGCAGCACAGCTGCTATACCAGATCATACCCAGGCTGCAACTTTAAGAGGGACTCCTCACTGGGCAGGGCCTCCCTGCAGGAATTTCAGCACTCCAGTCAGGATTATATTGACAAAACTCTGATCTTTCCCTGGGACGGAGCCCCCAAGGTGGAGGAGCGGCTGCCATCTCTGTCATTCAGTTGACTCAGCCATTACAGCCAGCTGGCTCTGGAGAGTCCAGGTGGTCTGGACAAGGAGGGGTCTCCCACAACTCATCACAGCTGCTCTACCAAAAAGCAGTCAGACTGCTTCTTTAAGTGGGTCCCTGGTCCTATTCCTACTGACTGGGTGAGACCTCCCACAGGGGTCTCCAGACACCTCTTACAGGAGCATTCAGGCTGGCAACATGTCAGTACCCCCTTGGGATGGAGCTCCCAGAGGAAGAAGCAGGCGGCCATCTTTGCTGTCTCACAGCCCACAGCTTTCATTAGTGATACCTCCAGGTACAGGAAAACTGAGGCAACCAGAGTCTGGAGTGGATCCTCAGCAAACTGCAGCAGCCCTGTGGAAGAGTGGCTTGACTGTTAGAAAAACAAACAGAAAACAACAATAACATTAACATTTAAATGTCAGCAACCTCAAAGATCAAAGGTAGATAAGCCCACAAAGATGAGAAAGAATCAGTGCAAATACATTGAAAACTCAAAAAGCCAGAGTGCCTCTTCTCCTCTAAATGACCACAACACTTCTCCAGCAAGGGCACATAGCTGGACTGAGGCTGAGATGGATGAATTAACAGGAGTAGGCTTCAGAAGGTGGGTAATAACCAACTTCACTGAGCTATAGGAGCATGTTGCAATCCAAGGCAAAGACGCTAAGAATACTAATAAACCAATACAACTGATAACCAAAATAGTCAGGTTAGAGAGAAACGTCGTCAACCTGTTGGAGCTGAAACACACAACACGAGAACTTCATAATGCAATCACAAGTATCAATAGCAGAATAGACCAAGCAGAGGAAAGAATCTCAGGACTTGAAGACTATCTTTCTGAAATAAGACAGGCAGACAAGAACAGAGAAAAATGAATGAAAAGGAATGAACAAAACCTGTGAGGAATATGGTCCTATGTAAAAAGACTGAACCTAACACTGATTGGGGTACTTGAGAGAGATAGAGAAAATGTAACCGAGTTGGCAAACATACTTCAGGATATCATTCAGGAGAACTTCCCCAACCTAGAAAGGCCAACATTCAAATTCAGGAAATGCAGAGAGTCACAGTAAGATAACCCATGAGATAATTAACCCCAAGATGCATAATCATCAAATTCTCCAAGGTTGAAATGAAAGAAAAAATGTTAAGGATAGCCAGAGAGAAATGCTAGGTCACCTACAAAGGGAAACCCATCACACAAACAGCAGACCTCTCAACAGAAACCCTACAAGCCAGAAGAGATTGAGGGCCAGTATTCAATATTCTTAAATAATTTCCAACCAGAATTTCATAACTGTCCAAACTAAGCTTCATAAACAAAGGAGAAATAAGATACCTTTCAGACAAGCAAATGCCATGGAAATTCATCCCCACCATGCCTGCCTTGAAAGAGCTCCTGAAGAAACCACCAAATATGGAAAGGAAAAACCATTATTAGTCACTACAAAGACACACTGAAGTACATTGACCAGTGACGCTATGAATCAGCCACATAAACAGATCTTCAAAATAACCAGCTAGCATCATGATGACAGGATTACATTCACAAATAACAATACTAACTCTAAATGTAAATGGGCTAAATGACCCAATTGAAAAACACAGAATGAATAGCTGGATAAAGAGCCAAGAACCGTAGTTATGTTGTCTTTGTAAGACCCATCTCACATGCAAAGACACACATAGGCTCAATATAAGGGGATGGAGGACAATTTACCAAGCAAATGAAAAGCAGAAAAAAGCAAGAATTGCAATCCTACTTTCTGACAAAAGAGACTTTAAACTAATAAAGATTTTTTTTTTTTTTAAAGGTGGAAGCTGGAAGCATTACACAATTGTGAAGGGTTCAATTCAACAAGAAGGGCTATCTTAAATATATATGTACCCAATACCAGAGCTCCCATATTTATAAAGCAAGTTCTTAGAGACCTACAAAAAGGCTTAGACTCCCACACAATAATAGTGGGAGATTTTAACACCCCACTGACAGTATTAGACAGATCATTGAGACAGAAAACTAGCAAAGATATTCAGAACCTGAACTCAGCTCTGGATCAAGTGGACCTAATGGATATCTAAAGAGCTCTCTACCAAAAACATAACAGAACATATATTCTTCTCATCACCACATGGCATTTACTCTAAAACTGATCACACAAATGCAAGTAAAACATTTCTCAGCAAATGCAAAAGAACTGAACTTATAACAAACAGTCTGTCAGACAACAGCAAAATCAAATTAGGACGCAAGATTAAGAAATTCACTCAAAACCACACAACTACATGAAAATCATGCAACCTGCTCCTGAATGACTCCTGGGTAAATAATGAAATTAAAGAAGAAATCAAGAAGATCGTTAATGCTGATGAGAACAAAGAGATGATGTACCAGAATTGCTAGGATACAGCTAAAGCAGTGTTAAGGGGGAAATTTATAGCACTAATTGTCCACATAAAAAGATAGAAAAATCTCAAATTAATAAACTAACATCACAACTAAGTAACTAGAGAACCAAGAGCAAAGAAACTCGAAAGCTAACAGAAAGCAAGCAATAACCAAATCAGAATGGAAGAGAAGGAGATAAAGACACACAAACACACACACACACACACACACACACACACACAAAAAAAAAAACCTTAAAAATCAATGAATCTAGGAGCTAGGTTTTTGAAAACATTAATAAAATAGATGGAATACTAGTTAGACTAATAAAGAAGAAAACAGAGAAAAATCAAATAAACACAATCAGAAATGATAAGGGGGATATCACCACTGACTCCACAGAAATATGAACAACCATCAGAGAATCCTATAAACAACTCTATGCAAATAAAGTAGAAAATCTAGAAGAAATGAATAAATTCCTGGCCACATACACCCTCCTAAGACTGAACCATAAAGAAATTGAATATTTGAATAGACCAATAATGAGTTGTGAAACTGAGGTAGTAATAAATAGCCTACCAAACACAAAAAGTCCAGGACCAGACAAATTTACAACTGAAATATATCAGAGGTACAAAGAAGAGCTTGTACCATTTCTACTGAAACTATTCCAAAAAAAACCTAAAAGGAGAGAATTCTCACTAACTCATTTTGTGAGGCCAGCATCATCCTGATACCAAAACCTGGCAGATATATAACAAAAAAGAAAACTTCAGAATAGTATGTCTCATAAACATTGGTGCAAAAATCCTCAGTAAAATACTAGCAAACCAAATCCAGTACCACATCAAAAAGCTTATCCACCATGATCAAGTTGGCTTCATCCCCACATTCAAGGGTGACTCAAAATACACAAATCAATAAATGTAATTCATCACATAAAGAGAACTGAAGACAAAAAACACATGATTATTTCAATAGATTCAGAAAAGGCCTTCAATAAAATTTAACATTCGTTCATGATAAAAACTCTCAATAGACGAGCTACTGAAGGAATATACCTCAATATAATAAGAGGCATATATGAACAAACCCACAGCCAATATCATACTGATTGAGCAAAAGCTGGAAGCATTCTCCTTGTAAACTGGGACAAGAAAACAATGATCTTTTTCACCACTCCTATCCAAAGTAGTATTGGCAGTTCTGGGCAGGGCAATCATGCAAAAGAAAGAAAGAAATAATATTCAAATAGTAATAGAGGAAGTCAAATTATCTTTAATTGCTGATGACATAATCCTGTATCTAGAAAAACCCATAATCTCAGCCCAAAAGCTTTTTAAGCCAATAAGCAACTTCAGCAAAGTCTCAGGATACAAAATCAATGTCCAAAGCCACAAGCATTCCCATACACCAACAAAAGGCAAGCAGAGAGCCAAATCATGAATGAACTCCCATTCACAATTGCTACAAATATAACAAAATACCTAGGAATACAGCTAACAAGGGAAATGAAGGACTTCTTCAAGGAGAACTACAAACCACTGCTCAAAGAAATCAGAGAGGACACAAACAAATGGGAAAACATTCCATGGTCATGGATAGGAAGAATCAATATCATGAAAATGGCCATATTGCCCAAAGTAATTTATAGATTCAGTGCTACTCCCATTAAACTACCATTGATATTCTTCACAGAATTAGAAAAACTACTTTAAAATTCATATGAAACCAAAAAAGAGGCTGAACAGCTAAGACAACCCTTAGCAAGAAGAACAAAGATGTAGACATCATGCTACCTGACTTCAAACTACACTACAAGACTACAGTAACCAAAACCACATGGTAGTGGTACAAAAACAGGCACATGGACCAATGGAACAGGATAAAGAGACTGGAAAAAAGGTCACACACATAAAACTACCTGATCTTTGACAAATCTGACAAAAACAAGCAATGGGAAAGGATTCCCTATTTAATAATTGGTGCTGGGAGAACTGGCTAGCCAAATGCGGAAAATTGAAACTGGACATTTTTCTTACACCTTATACAAAAATTAACTCAAGATAGATTAAGGACTTAAATGTAAAACCCAAAACTATATATCCCTAGAAGAAAATCTAGGCAATACCATTCAGGACAGATGCACAGGCCAAGATTTTGTGATGAAAATGTGAAAAGGAATAGCAACAAAAGCAAAAATGGACAAATTAGATCTAATTAAAGTAAGGAGCTTATGCACAGCAAGAGAAGAAAAATTGACAAATGAGATGGAATTAAAGTAAGGAGCTTATGCACAGCAAAAGAAGCTAACATTGGTGTGAACAGCCTATAGAATGGGAGAAAATTTTAACAATCTGTCTATCTAAGGTCCTGTATCCAGAGTCTACAAGAAACTTAAACAAATTTACAAGAAAATAGATCCAGTTAAAAAGTGGGAAAATGACATGAACAGATACTTACCAAAAGAAGACATATATGTGTCCAACAAACATAAAAGGTCAACATCATTGATCATTAGAGAGATGCAAATCAAAACTACCATGAGATACCATCTCATGCCAGTCAGAATGGTGATTATTGAAAAGTCAAAAAACAACAAATGCTGGCAAGGCTGTGGAGAAAAAGGAATGCTTTTACAATGCTGGTGGAAGTGTAAGTTAGTTCAATCATTGTGGAAGATGGTGAAGTGATTCTTCAAAGATCTAGAGGCATTGACCCAGCAATCCCATTACTGGGTATATACCCAGAGAAATATAAATTATTCTATTGTAAAGATACATGCATGTATATGTTCATCACAGCATTATTCAAAATAGCAAAGACATGGAAGTATTTTGTACAAAAAGTTCAGTATTTTGTACCCATCAAGGATAGACTGGATAAAGAAAATGTGGTACATATACACCATGGAATACTATAGAGCCATAAAAGAGAACAAGATCGTGTCCTTTGCAGGGACATGGATGGAACTGGAAGCCGCTATCCTCAGCAAACTAACACAGGAACAGAAAAACAAACACCACATGTTCTCACTTGTAAGTGGGAGCTGAATGGACACATGGCGGGAAACAACACACACTGGGGCCTGTCTGGGGTGTGGGGGTTGCAGGAGGGAGAGCATCAGGAAGAATAGCTAATGGGTGCTGGGCTTAATACCTGGGTAATGGGATGATCTGTGCAGCAAACCATCATGGCACATCTATGTAACAAATCTGCACATCCTGCACATGACCCTGGAACTTAAAAGTTGAGGAAAAAAAGTAAGTATATATGTTTACCAAAAAAAGAGAGAAGACGATGTTATTTTTATCCTGCATTTTGGAATCTACCCATTTAAAACAAACATATCTTCAATACTTCCTGTCCCCTGTTTATTCCTCTCCTGCCTGAATATTCTGTATTTATTGATACTCAAAATTTGTGCTTTCTTCACTGTTTTCCGAATCTTTGTTATGCCATCATAGCTCTCTTCTTTTCTAACAAATTTATTGATGTATCCTACTTTCACTTACTTCATATACCACCAAATGAATAGAGTAGTACTACAGCCATTCTATTTGAATATTAAATAAAGTATTACTTTCAATGAAAGAAAACTTAGCTCCATTAACAAGCCTTGGAGTTTTATAAGTTGCAATTTATCTAATTCCTGTAACATTGCTGAAACGTCTCCTTTTCATCCCTTATTTACTCATTTTTAATTGCATAGAAGATGTAAATCTTTCTACTTTAATATTAATTAAAGTGTATCTATTTTTAAAAGGCTGATAAACATAGCTTTAGACTTCTCATCCTCTATTACTCTGTAGCCTAGCAGACATCACTTCCTAGTAGAGCAAAAAACAATTCTTTTTCCATTTGTGAAACTGAGGTATTAACAACTGTATTGACCTGCCTGGGCTGCCATAACAAAATACTACCCACTGGGTGGCGTAAATAACATAATTTTATTTCTCAGAGTTCTAGAACTGGAAAGTTCAAGATCAAGATGTCAGTGGCTTTGGTTTCTGCTGAGACCTCTCACCTTGGCTTACAGATGGTCACTGTCTCACTGTGTCCTCACATTTCTTGTGTGCGCATTTCTACTATCTCTTCTTACAGAGACATCAGTCACATTGTATTAGAATCCCACCCTTATCACCTCATTTAGCCTTATTTACCTCCACAGTGGCTTAGCTCCTAATACAGTCACACCGGGAATTAAGACTTCAACCTATGAATTTTGGGGGGACACAGTTCATTCCATAATACAATATTCTGAGGACTAAATAAGTTTATATATATATATATATATAATTTATGGCATGGTAACTTAAGCCTAGAAATAGTCAAGACAGTTTATCTTTATTATATAGTTATCATGTCACAATCATCATTACTCTATCATCTAGAGATGACACTTATAAATTGAATAATAGGAATATAGCACTAATTCCATATCAGAATGAATAATACAAACAAATGAACTACACCATACAGTGCTGCATGTATGCTTTGTTACTAAGTAGGAGAAACTATTTGGGGAAAAGAGACAGAGAAGCTATCTTGAAAACATTTTTAAAACGTGTTTGTAAAACAGAGAGTGGAGTCATTTTCTTTTGTTCATGAAGACAAACTGAATAATCTGGTTAAAGTATTAAGTAGGGATATTTCAGCTCAATATAAACAAGCATACTTTACTAATTATAGACTAGGTTTCTTTAAAAAGGTGGTTAGGTTCTCATTTGCAATTTTTTTCTTTTTCTTTTTTTTTTTTTTTTTGAAACGGAGTCTCGCTTTGTCGCCCAGGCTGGAGTGCAATGGCACGATCTCGGCTCACTGCAAGCTCCGCCTCCCAGGTTCACGCCATTCTCCTGCCTCAGCCTCCTGAGTAGCTGGGACTACAGGCGTCCGCCACTACGCCCGGCTAATTTTTTATTATTTTTTTTTTTTAGTAGAGACAGGGTTTCACCATGTTAGCCAGGATGGTCTCGATCTCCTGACCTCGTCATCCACCCACTTCGGCCTCCCAAAGTGCTGGGATTACAGGCGTGAGGAACCGCGCCCGGCCTGCAAAATGTTTTAAGCAAAAGGTAGACCTCACATTCCCTGATGTGGTTGGGTGGTAGGTTGGTTCAAATGACTTCTAAGATCAATTCCTTCCAGCTTCTAAATTCTGATCTTAGTTGATTTACTTTTGGGATTTGAGTAGGAGTGGGTCCATACATGATGACTGACAGGATTTTTAGCATAATGAATGAAACAACATTTAGAATTTGAAGGAATTTACAGGAAAAAATATTTCTAAGTGAAAATTGCTGTAGTTACTTGGATAAATACATGTTTTTAAATGAAAGAAAGAAACTAAGTGGTGATGATAATGAGTTACAGGTGTGAGTAGTGCTGGGCTGTGGGAGATATGCATGTATAGAAAACTGAAGGAAAAGACTGGGGAAGGTGGAGTCATGTGAGACTGTGGTCATTCAGAACACTGTAGTGTAGAGCGAGACTGAAATGCTTTTGAACTCAATCTAAATTGAGTCAAGCTCAGCAATTGTCTGTAATTTGTTTGAGAGACACTTTATCACATAATCTTTGAAGTTGGGTTTGGTGTTAAGATTAATTATACATAATGGATTTTTGATAGGACTTACAGGCTGAGAGAATAATTGTGAGGTATCAGTGATCAACTAGGCTCAGGAAATCTATATCTATCCATGTGTATATACACACACACACATCTATAACTAATCTATAGCTATGTGAACAATTTGAAACTAGAACTAAGCCTATTTACACTGTGTCTCTATATACACTGCAATTCTTCCAGTTCTTCTGAATGCAGGATATTCTTTGATTTCTCCAGAGAAAAAAACACTTAAATGAATCTTTCCTAATTTCATTCAAGTATTAGTTTCCCTGAAACTAACATGTATGGTTAATTCTTCTTATTTTTCACACTATTTTCTTAATATATCATCAGTTTTATATTTAAAAGTTTAAATTTTATAAAATTATATATAATTTTATTCCAACTAGAAAGATGATGTCCTTTCTTTTTCATAGGTATTATAATTCCAACAACGTTTGTCTCTTGATTCTTTTTCATATTTTTATTAGTTGCAATTAGGAGAGTCTATACTGCAGTAACAAATGAACCACAATCTCAAGGAATGAACTTCACATAGATTTATTGCTCATATTGTGTCCAGTGCAGGTTTAGTGGCTCTCTTTGAAATCTATTCTTGTATGGATGTCCTCAATATCCTCAATGACGTCTTCCATTCTATGACATTACCTTCTTAAATACTTAAGTTCTAGTGTTACCAAGAAAAGGAAAGAGAAGGCATATAAAGGAGGTTTTGGGCCCAAGCATCCAAGGTGTTATATATGTCCTACAAATATGTCATTTCCCAGAACTCCATCACACCGCCTTCACTTAACTGTAAGCATGAATGCTAAAATACTGATTCTACTTTTGTGCCCAGGAAGAAGGAAATAAATATAAATTAATAAAACACTTTGCATGGTCTCTGCTATAATAAAGAACATATTGGTCAGGCACGGTGGCTCAAGCCTGTAATCTCAGCAGTTTGGGAGGCCGAGACGGGCAGATCACGAGGTCAGGAGTTCGAGACCATCCTGGCTAACATGGTGAAACCCCATCTCTACTAAGAAATACAAAAAACTAGCCGGGTGAGGTGGTGGGCACCTGTAGTCCCAGCTACTCAGGAGGCTGAGGCAGGAGAATGGCGTAAACCCGGGAAGTGGAGTTTGCAGTGAGCTGAGATCCGGCCACTGCACTCCAACCTGGGCAACAGAGCGAGATTCCATCTCAAAAAAAAAAAAAAAAAAAAAAAAAAAAAAAAAAAAAAAAAAAAGAACATGTTCCAGGAAACAAGGAAGGAGGAGGGAATCAGAACTTTTTTGGTAAGTGTGATCTAAAGAGGCAGACTGATAAAGGACTAAGATGTAGAGTAAAATAAAATTAGGGAAACATACACTGATGATAATCCAGCAACAACCTCAGTCTAGTTAAACCAGAAGGGAGGAAATAAATAAACTTAAAATGGAGGTGCCAGACCACTTATTAAAAAGTGAGATAGGGCTCAAATAATTGGAGAGACAAAGTAAACATGTACATAGGTATGATGTGTAGGAGAACCAAATGTGGTAGGATGTATTATATTTTAAAGATATATTTGATGCTCAACCTAAAGTGACATTATAAATTCCCATGTGTTTGGAATGGAAATATAACTTGCTCTGACCAATGAAATATAAATGCAAGTAACAGGTGTTATTCCCAAGTGTAAGTATTAGGAGCCAGTGTGTGTTTTTTCATGAAGTCTTGCCTCCACTCTCTGAACATGAAAGCTCGTGCTGAGACACAGATTCTGTCAGCCTGATTGTTTCTGTGACTGAAATGAACAGCTCTCATTACTACCTGGTAAACATGCAGTGGTAAGTAGAGATAAACTTTGTAATTTTAAACCACTGAGATATCCAGCCTGTTGGTAATTGAAGAATAGCCTATATCCTCCTGACTGACAACAGAAATTGAGACCAGGAATAAGGATGTGATGTACCAGGAAACTACATTGCATGTTTGGATTAAGTGCACAGAAAAGATTCGATTACTCAGGGCTGGAAAAAAAAAAAAAGTAACATACAAAAGTAAAACTTTCAGTGAAATATCCCCTTCGATAACTTGCAAAGCCAATGAAGTGTTCAGTATTTTGTACCTTTCAAGGAAGAGAGAAAAAAACTAAAGAAACTGAGTATGGCTCTCTTTAAAAATCTGATAAACTCAAAGCACCAGGAATTAATTCCTGAGTGCAATTGTGCTTATAGACACAGTAGCTATGTGAGTAGGTACAAAAAATACTGCAATAAGATACACAAAAGATACACATAGATGCTTTATGTATCTTTTTTAACCATTATTCCAAGCACCTAGCAAATGTCAAGAGCATAGTAGTGTGGTTTTAAATATTGTACAGTATTTCCAGTCTGTAATTTTTTTCTCTCTCTACGATAGGCACCTCTCTCTCTCTGTGTCTGTCTCTGTGTGTGTGTATTTTAGCTTGATTCCTCAGAGAGATACACAGTATTAGTTGTTATGTTTGCTATCATCTTTTTAAATTTTTTGTTTTTTTCTTTTGTTATCAATAGAAATAAAAGAGAAGAATAAAATTGCACAACTGTTGAGTCTTGTAGAATCTGGAAATACTTGTTCTTTGAATTCACTGCACACTACCTGAGATTTGACTTCTCCAGAATACTGTCCTGGTAATAGCTGGAGTACTTGACATTGTTCTTCATTCATTTTTTCTTTTTCCTGTAATTCTTTCATGCATAATGTCTTCACTATTTGTAGTTTCTCAAATTTGCTGAATATTTTCTCCTGGAAGTTTACCACTACTCTTTTTCTCCCCATATATTATGGAAGGTCTATTATTTATTAGGTTTTCCATACAGATTTGAATTTCTCTCTTCCTAATACATTTTCCTCTTCGTCATTAATAATGCCTTTAATTCATTTTCTGAACTATGCTTATTTTCTTTTTGCCTTATTTAAAAGCTCTCTACTTTCCGTTAGTTAATAAAACAAATGCAAAATAATTATTGATTAGAAATGTTGTTCTTCCTAATTTCTGTCAAACTTTGTTCAAATGTCTACTGTAGCCCACTGTTTTATGGACTACATAAACAAATTCTCTTGATTATCCCTCTAACAATTTAAAAATATTTCTTCTTTCTCCAAATAATCCAAAGTTTTCCAAGTTTTGTTTACTTATGTAGTGAAGAGAGAAGATATTTTTAATTGCCAATGGTAGGATTTTAAAAACATTTTTGTTTCAATTCTGTTATCCATTTATATCTTCTTTAGTGTGTTGCATTCAGTTAACATTTTTATTCAAACACATATATTCAAACTTATATTCTTAATGGCTCTATTATTTAATACAATAGGTTTTTATTTACTGTTTAGTCTACTTTCTGTTCTAGATTCAGTTGAAATCCCCTTTCGGTACTCAAACTGTCTTAAGTGTAGCAATGGCATCATAGCCTTACATTTTCTTTCATATCTGTTCTTGATGATATACAAATTTGGAACCATGATATTTTTTCATCCTGAGTCTTGGAATTTTATAAAATGTCAAGTAAAATTGTCATATATTTCAACATCTATCTACATACAGTAAAATTACTCTAGGTTAAAGGTGATATTCACAATAATTGCTATAATGGTACAAGGTAGTGTGGTCACTTAAGGGAACTCAAAGGAAAGGACACTATGTGTATATCTGCGCCTTTGTGGAGGTTAAAAAATCCTAAATACTTCCCCTTTTCCTATTTGGCATAACGACAATGCATCCATTTCAAAAATCCATTTTCTCATGTGAAGTCCATGAAGTTAGGACCTTTTCTGTCTTGCTCTCCACTGTATCCTGGTTTTTTTGCATATTGCCTGCTAGATATATTGTTTTTTTAGTAAATGGGGGAGAATAGAAGTTATTCAAGGGTTGAAGCAGTGGCCTTCCAGACAGAGCAAACTGCTTGTAGGTGGGTTCTGTGTGGCACATACTTTCCCCTCTGTGCAGTGATGCTGCTGCATTCATCTTGATTGTGATTTATTCTTTATTCAGCTTCTGTTGCTTTTATTGCTCTTTGGTAAATATCAAAATTCTAAGCATGTTTTTGTAGGCCCGTAATAATTTTTCATTTGCTTGCCTTTCTGGATTTCTATCTCACCACTTGCATCTATGATGCAATCATACTGAGCTATTATCAGTTTCTTTATATCCCTGGGATATGCCTATCTAACCAACGTCACCTTTTATTGTTCATCTAGCTAATGCCTATTCACCCTGAATGTTTCAACTTTCAGGTATTTTCTCTCTAGGAGACTTCCCCAACTTTGCAAGCACAGCTTAGATACCTCTGATATGAACTTCCACTAAACTATATACTTCCAACTTAGGCACTTACAAAATATGTCATTATTATTTATCCTATGTCTGATTATAACATAATATTGTTATATGGAGCGTGTCTCTGTTGCTCTTCATATTTTTAGCACCTAACACACAATATATAATCTAGAAGCTGCTCAAATATTTACTATTGGTTGTTGAATACAAGACACCTTTTAGGAAGTCAGAGCTTCAGAATTTTATTGCTAAGAAATTATTGTATATCTTTTCAGTAGAAAATCTAAATGTTGAAGGTAAAATGGTGTATTAGTTCATTCTTGCATTGCTGTAAAGAAATAACTGAGATTAGGTAATGTCTAAATAAAAGACGTTTAATTGGCTCACGGTTCTCAGGCTGTACAGGAAACACAGTAACTTCTTTTTCTGGGGAAGCCTCAGGAAACTTACAATCGTGGCGGAAGGTGAAAGGGGAACAGGCACATCTTGCATGGTCAGAGCAGGAGTAAATGAGAGAAAGGAAGGTGGCACTACACACTTTTAAACAACCAATCTTGTGAGAACTCTAATGAGGAAAGCACCAAAGGGATGGTGCTACACCATACATGAAGGGTTCACCCCCATGATTCAATCACCTCTCACCAGGCCCCACTTCCAACATTGGGGATTATAATCGAATGTGAGATTTGGGTACAGGCACTGATCCAAACCATATCAAATGGTAAACAGACAGATAAGAATAGTTACCCTTTGAAAGTACAGTGTTAGATGTCAGTAAGTCCATAGTAAGACACTATGTATTTCCAGTTGTAGTACTTAATAGGCAGAGTGCCATAGCCCATGTGGCAATGAATACTTTAAGCAAAGAACCTTGATCAACATTTTTAAAGTGTGGTTTAAAATTAAAAACAATGTCCAAAGACTTATTCAGTCCCATGTTCATTTACGAAATACTTTCAGTTCATGCAAGTGGTTTGGCGCATAGATAAATATATAGTAAACTGCACAAAGTTGAGGGGTCTTATAGAGAGCACGAAAGCCGTCGCTGGCATCAGTCAAAATAATTGGTAATTATATATTCAACGGAAATTAATTCAGGTGAGCAATGCCTTCTCTTTAAAAAATGTACAGGAGCATAACCCATTTTGTTCAGGTATAATCACTTTACAACCTCAAATTGATGGTTTTAATGAAATTAAAATAGATATTCCATTACTTACTAGATTTGCTACACCTATCAAAGAAGTTCGTTCAAACTAGAAAACACAGGACTTTTCTCTACCATTTAAACATAACACATAGGCCTCTGACTGCCTGGAATTCATAACAAAATTTCAAATCTCTTTACAACAACTGCTGAAATTATGCTTTTGGCTAATCATAAGGTGAGACTGTGGACATGTGCCTGCATGCCTGTGTGTATGTGTGGTATGTAATTTGGTTACATTCGGTTTTCGCTTGGTTTGAAATACAGAACTCCTTTTTATTTTTTTTAAGTTAGCTTCCATTAACTCATTTCCTTTAAATTGTATTTATCATGCAATTGTCTGATTTAAATTGCTCTCTCTATTTCTCTCTGCATGACCCCCACCACCACATTTGATTTTATTTCTATTGTTGATGGGCTATTTACCTTATTTCCCTTTGATTTTTTTTCCATTTTTTTCCTTTATATGTGTTTTACCTGACAGGTTTCTCTTCTCTCATTAAGAAGTCAGAAAAATGCATTCATTTGGAGACATATGCCACTTTTCTCCTTGTTTAAACTCTTTCCTTCTGTTTTTTTCTTATCTTGTGCTTATTCCTTGCCAGCCTGTTGTCCACTGCCTTTTACCTAAACACTTTTTGAAATTCTCCTGCTATTTGAGCTTTCCTTAAGGGAAAACATGGGTTCCCCCTCAAATCCCATTTTGTTCCTTTCTTAATTTGTGAAAGTGAAGTAGTCGCATAGAAAGATTCTGAGACAGGAATCCAGAGAGAGCTAGGTTTAAACGTGGCTTGCTTCTTGCTCCCTGCGTAGCCTTAGTTAAGTAATTGGCCCACTCTGAGTCTGCTTCCTTCAGTGAAATTGAGATCCTAATAATCACCTTGAGAGATTGTTGCCAGGATTAGAGACAATGAAGGTAAAGTACCTGTCTTGGTATTGGCACTCTACATTAAGAAGTCCTTCTTGTCATTTTTCTCCTTATTACTGTCCCAGTAGGATTACTGTATTCACTAGCACAGACGTTAGTAATATTGTTGCTTTGTTTTTCCTTCCAGTGTAGATCCTCGAAGCTGAGAAGCTGGGCATGCTTCCATTTTAATTTGACATGTTTTGGGGGAGTTTGTACAGAGAAGTTAATCCAAAGGCTACATTTAGGCATCTTTTTGTAAATAATTGCTAATACATACTTGTGCTCTATATAGAAAATGTTATGTCTGATTACCTTTAAACTTTTGGAGTGTTTTTGACTGCCAATAATGAGTTACAACACTTTTCTCTTCTTAAATCTACTTACACAATTAGATTAACAGTGCTTTCTTAAAATAGTACACTTTTATTCCACTTTTTAAACTAGAAGTAAATACACTGACTTTTCTTGTAATTATGATGATGTCAATTTTTTCAAACTAGTTATTAATATGTACTATTACTACAAATATGATTAGGAACTTTCTATTGTCTAAGGTTTGGATTCTAATTTGGGTAATTTAAAAACAGAAATACCCTCAGTAAATTTCAGAGAACTGCCCACAAAGTCAAGTTCTAGGTGAGCTGATTTGCAATACTAAATCCAGCAATCAAAGCAAAACTACTATCTTTATATTTCAGCCTACCTAAAAGGAAGCACAGAACTTCATTGTATTCTTGGGTATCAAAGATATGTGGACTGACTCACAAATAGCATCTTTTGAATGCAGCCCAAACCAGTTGGTTGCAGGATAAGTGTTCCATTAAGCCATGGCACAATCTAATCATTCATTGGGTGCACAATACCCAAACTGCTTTTTGAAAATGTAGGTCTTCAACTGATAATTTTTCCAATTGTAGCCTTTGTCAAAAGGAGGCAACTTCAAACTGAAGATGATAGCCTTAGGGTTTGGATTCATTATGTCTCCTACAGATACTATTTTTTATCAGATACATTTATTTGGAAATGCAATTATTAGCCTATACATTAGTCAGCTCAGGCTTCCACAACAAAATAACATAGACTTAGTGATTTAAACAACAGAAATTTATTTAATCACATATCTGGAGACTGGAAGTCCAAGATAAAAGTGCCACAAGGTCGATTTCTCATGAATGCTCTTCCTTCAGATTGTAGACAGCCAGTTTCTTCTTGCTGTGTCCTCACATGGTAGACAGAAGAGAGTGAGCAAGCTCTCTGCTATCTCTTCCTATAAGAGCCCCCATTCCATCAGAAAGAGTGCCACATGCATGACCTCATCTAACCCTAATTGTTTCCCAAAGGTCACATGGCCAAACTCCATCACACTGGGGATTAGGGGTTCAACATATACATGTCAGAGGGACACAAGCATTCAGTCCATAACAGCCTGCTACAGGGCTCGGATCAAAACTAAACACTTCACCCAATATTCTGTTAGTAGTGTGGAAAGTGGGATAAGTTACACTGACTGCTCTCAAGCAGTCTTTCCAAAGAAAAGGACTAGACTAAATTATCCAAAAAGAGCTGGAAACTTTAAGTCTTACCAGTCACCTGAGAGGACATGATGAAGACAACCTGAGTCATCCAACTGGTATAGGCCCCATGTTGGGATGTGGGAGGGGAGGGTCCAGCAATTGTGCTGTTTCCTTTCCAGGGATCTATGTATGCATTTAGGACTGTACACCTTGTGTATAATCCAAATATTAGCTTGTTTGGCCCTAAGACTATGGTAGCTTTCACTGTAATGGCAGAGACTTTAAGTGTTAAAGTGAACACTACCAGTAGCTCAGACAGTCCTCTACAGAAATACCTCTGAAACAATGCTGCCTACCTTTAGTTCCAACAGAGATCCCCACAAAGGTAACTAACTCTTTGATTATGCACACTCAAATCATAGTATATTTGCCACGGGTGTAGTCCAATTAGAAAATATGGTATAAAATATGTCTCTCACTTTATTTCATAGGCTGAGTTCCTGGAATGAGTAGTCTTCATTGGCTATTTATTAATATGTACTTCTCAAGTTTCCCTCTTGCTGTGCAGACTACACTATCCCTGTTTCTTTCGTTGAGTCCTCTTATCCTGTCCAACTTTTCCACTTTGTTGCTCAGAATGTCTAAAAATTCTGTTCTCTTCGCATTATGCCTTCTTTCCTTTAGTCTTATTTCCCGTCTGCCTACAACTTCACCTTAGAGAAATCTAGCCCATATATCCATCTGCTAGATACTTTATATGTATGTCTCATTTAATTCTTATGTTCATCCTGTAGGGTAACCACTTTATCCCTGTTTTACAGATGGTAAAACAGAGATCTAAAGTGGTTCTGTATCAAAATGACAAGGCCTAAGTTTGAACCTGTGGGTTAAACACTATGTTCTTTTTCCACTTCCCAACTTATCTTGTGATTTTAAAAAGTAAATTAATATTACTTCTACTTAAAAGCCATAATGAGCTCTTCATGTCTTGCAGAAGAAAGTTTGAGTTTCTGTTCTTGGATACAAGGGGTCTATGACGAGGGACACAGTCATTCCTCAATACATAATCTCTCATTGGATCATATTGAACTATTCACATTTTTTTCTGAAAAAGCCTGACTTTCTTTATCTTTGTACATCTATTGTTCTTTGTTTGAAATGTATCTCTCTTCCTTACCAACTAAGAAACTACTATTCATACTTTAATCTTTATCCTCTTCCTCAGCCCTGGAACTGTTACCTAAGTAGAGAGGCTTCCAATATGGTTTTTTTTTTTTTTTTTTTTTTGAGGCGGAGTCTTGCTCTGTCGCCCAGGCTGGAGTGCTGTGGCCGGATCTCAGCTCACTGCAAGCTCCGCCTCCCGGGTTCACGCCATTCTCCTGCCTCAGCCTCCGGAGTAGCTGGGACTACAGGCGTCCGCCACCTCGAGCGGCTAGTTTTTTGCATTTTTTAGTAGAGACGGGGTTTCACCGTGTTCGCCAGGATGGTCTCGATCTCCTGACCTCGTGATCCGCCCTTCTCGGCCTCCCAAAGTGCTGGGATTACAGGCTTGAGCCACCGCGCCCGGCCCCAATATGCTCTTATATTATAACATGTTTTACATGGTATTTATGTGTGTCTCTATCCTCCTAGGCTTTGAACTCACTAAGGATAGGGATCTATTCACAATTGTAACCTTGACTTAAAACATAGACACTTTATTAAATAAAATAACCATTTTTGGCTTGTAGTCCTGAAACATTCATTAACCATATTTTTGTTTATGTGCTATTAAGCAAAGCTGTTATTTTTCTCTATGTATGTTCATTTGATAATGATGTTTATATTAAAATTTCCAAAGCTTTTTTTATTTATTGAAATTCTTGATGTACATATAATCATTTCTTCCCTTTCTTTCTCCAGTCTGTCTTAGTAGTAACTGAAAAGAGCAGACATTGAGCCATAGGTAGGATCTGTATCACAGTAACAGACTGGGTTTCAGATAGCTACACTTTCCGCTTCCCCCAATCCCCACACCATTGCTCCTGGGCTTCTGGCTTCATAGACACTAATGCAGAGATTTCACTCAATGTATAACAGATCATGAGGTCATCACAAAAGTGATAGAAATTGGAAACCAAAATATTTCTTCTAGGCTAGGAGCCAATGATTGTTACACAGAAACAAACAAACAAACAAAAGACACATATCTAACAATTAATGAGTTTTCTCTTGTTAATCTCCTTAATTGCCTCTACTTAAGGGTGAAAAATGTGCGTTAAGTATTTTTCAAGGTACCAACAATAAAAATTTCATTGTCATATATTTTTAAGGAGAAATTTAGTGATAATAATTTCAGGCGGTTCTTTCCACATTCTGCTCTAAGACAGACATTTCATGGCAGTAGCAGAGCAAATTAAAAACATGGGCCCTTGACACTCAAGAATTGCATTTTAATCCATTGTATTTCCAATGTTCTTTATTCAGAGCATTTTTAACTCAGTCTTCCCAAAAATGCTACTTAAACAAACTTCTTTCAGAAGTGACAGGTTTAAGAATACTCTAAGGGACTCTCTGGATCTTTCTATTACAGTCCCCAGCTAATGAATTTGAAAACTTCTAGCCATACATCCATACATGAGTCATTTGATCATTTTATCATCATTGTTGGAATATAACTTAGAATATTCTAACCATATTGATTGAAATGACTAGAAGAAATTTAAAGTAATAACAGAAAAGAAACTTCACAAA
Source organism: Rhinopithecus roxellana (assembly GCF_007565055.1). NCBI lineage: Eukaryota > Metazoa > Chordata > Mammalia > Primates > Cercopithecidae > Rhinopithecus > Rhinopithecus roxellana. The sequence goes on along the minus strand of NC_044550.1, from coordinate 186,943,925 downwards.
CACTATTGTGAAAAATAAAGAATCTTATAGAAGTCTTGATGAGAAACTATTGCCTCTAAGATTTCCTAACAATTTACTTATTTTCTTATTTTTATTTTTATTTCTTTTGAGACAGAATCTCGCTCTGTTGCCCAGGCTGGAGTGCAGCGGCGTGATCTCCGCTCACTGCAAACTCTGCCTTCCGGTTCACGCCATTCTCCTGCCTCAGCCTCCCAAGTAGCTGGGACTACAGGCACCTGCCACCACGCCAGCTAATTTTTTGTATTTTTAGTAGAGACAGGGTTTCACCATGTTAGCCAGGATGGTCTCGATCTCCTAACCTCATGATCCTGCCCACCTCAGCCTTTCAAAGTGCTGGGATTACAGGCATGAGCCACTGCACCCAGTACAGTTTACTTATATATTTTGTCTTCAGGGATTTTAGTTAATGAATGCTATTATTTAGTACTGCACAGAAATGTATTCTTAATAACATATTCTGAATATATTAAGACTAAAGATAAATAATGTTCAATTCACAAACATGAACTATGAACTTACTGAAATTTCAAAAAATAAGCTTCCATGGTTAAAAATAAATGCTATCATAAACAAATTTCAATTCAAAATTTGATGTGAAAATCAGGCACTATTTTTTACTGTCGTTCTACAGAGAAACCCTTGAACATTCTGCATGTTCCTTTTGATTATACTTTGGCCCTAAAATGTAATTTCCACATGGGCAGAGACTTTTGTCTGCTTTATTAACTGCTGTAAATCTATAAGATCTAAAAATAATGCTTGATATATGGTATACACTATGAAATATTTGTTGAAAGAATAAGTATAATATCACTTCTTGGCTCCCAAGTCAATAGACAAAAGAGATTGGAATATCAATCCCATATTTCAACATGATCCCTTTTGCTCTTTATTAACTATATAGTTCCCTCAAGAGATAGAAATTCCATCATTTTAATCTAAGGAAGAGAAAAAAATAAAGAGACATTTGAAAAGGATTGTTTTTCTTGGAATAAAGCAATAAAGGTGATAACATTTGTACAAGATAAAGTAGGTTGATTTTGTTGGATTTGGGGTTTAAGATTGCTATTCTATTTCCTTATGTTTCCTACAGAAAAAAATAATGAAATGGGAAAAATAATTGGAGTAAATATTCAAGCACTCTTCTGTAATAGAATTGAGAGTAGAGTTTGGAAAGTCAACTTTAAAAGCAAGCCTGAAAAATCTCCTTGGGCCATCATCATTCTACTTGCCTTCTTGATTTGTGCATTTTATCCATCTCTATGCGACCTCCTATCACTCTCGCACCCACCAAAATGGATATAGCCATCATGTAATATGGGACTCCTTGAGAACTGCCTTTTAATTTTTAATCTGTAAATGTGTTCTTATGATTTAAATCTGTCTAAATGTCAGAAATTCCTCCACTTCGACAAGTCTAAAATTCCTTGGGAAAATTTTTAAACAGCTCCTAATTTAGCTAAGATGACTTAGAATGTCAGTAATTGGGGTGCAGAAAAAAAAAAATTCTGTAGCTTAATTGATGCTTAACTACCTTTCAGTGTAACTTCTGCTGACACTGCAGACCAGGTTTAAAGGGGCTGCCTAGATGTAGAGTTAGGGGTCCTATCTTCTTCTGACAATGAAACTGAAAACCCAGAAATTCTTCTGTTATCTCCTGCAGCTTGTAACCTGACCAGCTGTCACAGATCATTGTGTCTTTAGCCTGACATAGTGAAACACCCTAAGGAAACCTATTTTGTAGGAATCTGGCAAAGCAATGATTAGAATAACAATAGTTTGTACGAGGTAATGTATTATAAACTCTTTTTGAATGCTGTAGTGCTCTATATATGTTAACTGTTTTCATTACTCGTAATTGAAGTTGTCATCACTTATTGTTTTCAGTGCTGGGTGAGAAAGTCTTTATTTAACTCATGCTTCCTTTTGTATTGCTCAGAAAATATGTCTCATACACATTAACTGTGACAGCTTTCTGGAAAGCTTCCTCTTGTTTGCAATATCTTTGTGGAAGATTTCTTAAGGTTAAATCCCTAGTTTCAAAATGTGGCATCTTAGCTGTTAAATGAATTATTTGTGAAGGAAAGTCACTGTGCAATGTATTATTGAAAACATTAAAGATGATGCAGTTTGCTGAATTTTTCTGAAAATAGTGATTCCTGCATATTTTAATATTAATTGAATTTGGAGTTTGTAATGGAAAGAGTTCAGAAACTGAAAGAAAAGAATTGGAGTCTAATGGGAAAATGCTGAAGGCATGCTCGTTAGTACTCATTGGAACTTTAACCCACAAATGTACAAGTGCCTGTTCTCTATGTCAATGCTAATTCACATATTCATGCCTGTCTTACAAAAGCGCAGAAACACTGAATCCTCTCCCTACTCATCCTCACTTTACTCGGTGTCAGTGTGTTTGTGTTTGTGTGTGTGTGTGCCTGTGTGTTCTCAGAAGTAGTCACTTAATATTTCAGTATGTATATTGACATTTTTAGATGTACAAAATCAGCTAGTAGTGTGTTAGTGGTTGAAAATTTTCCATTCAGTCCCTCAGTCCTTGCTTGTCAATTTCTTTTACTGCAAATCTCTGCTCTTTAAGCAGCTACTAATGAGAGGTGATCCCTCAGCAGGAAATAACACAGGCAAGTGGGGAGAAATCCTGCTCTGTGATCTTCTCCGTTTGACATATGCTTAAATAACAGCTCAAAGAATTTCCGCTTCCTGGTGGGCAGTAGAATTAACATCATTATATAATGAGCAGCGACTATAAACTAAATTTCTGTGGAAAAAGTTGTGTTTAACCTATATAGCAGTTAAATACCAGGCATATGTATTAATGCATTAATATAATCTATTTTTATCTAAATTTTGTGCTAACTTGGAGAAATCACACCTACACCATTGATCTTTCTGGAATAGTTCTATAAAACTACATCTTTAAAATCACCCTGAAATGTTAAGTCTGCATATTGTGTTAGAGCGTGGAGTAAATAGGGAAGAAAGTATGAGATAATTTTCTCTCAAATATATACTGTCAAAGGTGTGTTGTATAGTTTGGTAAACTGACCTTACCGGTCTGTAAAGACTACATCTCTTTCCTAAGGGCCTGCCATAGGCTTTGAGAATAGAACACTCAGATGGTAGAATGTAGCCTTGCTGCAAACCATGAATTTCCATTCATTTCTATACTAGGCCACATTTGAATGCATAAACCATGTTCTGCAGCTAGTAAAAACACAAATTTCTAGCCAAAATTTTGACTGTCAAGGAATGTGTCTCTTACCCTCCATTCTATTATCTTTAGTAGTGGCTGCCACTCCTCCAGGCATCTCATGGAAAGTTCAAAGAGGTAAAAGCAGAAGAGCTCTGTTTCATTGGCCAGGACTTGAACAGATGGCCATCATAGAAGTGGTGAAATTGGGTTTTAGCTATTCAATCTCTAATAGTACATGTGCGCTGACTTTTATCTTTTACAAGTCAAAATGTCCTGTTCTCTTTGCTGTCTTATAGGCACCCACTCGTCTGAAAAGCAGGCAGTTGCCAGTCTGTAGACATGTCCAGGAAAAGTTAAAGAAATATACTGAAAAATAACACACAGATCATAATTTCATTTATGAAAATAAAAAAAGTGAGACTAAAACTAAGAAATGATTCTTTAATGTCAATGTTTATCACAGTGGGACATTTATAGAGGATCTGTGTAAAATCTGGGGCTACCTGTCCCTAAGGACCTATGGTGCAGGAGTCTTATTCTGTGACCTTTTTCAGGCAAAACTCCAATTGTAGTCTAGCAACACTGAAGTACATTCAAGTCAATGAGAGTTTTATATTCATAAAAACCCTAGAACAAGCCTCATTAATGTACTTACAAGACCTAAAAAGGAGCCAACCATGTATCTCTTATTTCCCCACTGAGAAATCCATCAGCTTTCTTTGTTCAAGAGCTCAATTGTCAAAAACCTTTTCTGTCTGTTTCTGAATGTTAGTTTCTCAATAATAATCAAAGAATAACAGTTGGAAATATTTTTCTAAAATATTTATCCTGTCAATGGTTATTGTCAGGGGCTTTAAAAACCTCTTTGCTTCTGCATTACTTTTTAAAATAGGAGGCTTTCAGAGTAAACTATATCTGAGAAGACCAATACAATCTAAAATCAAAGATTCTTGAAGATAGAATAAATGTCAAGATCATTTTTTCAAGCCTTTCTGTCTTTAGGCAGGCAAGGTAACACTGTGCTCATTTCAAGGAAGATATCTTAAATCTACAGTGAGTTTAATAAGTAGTATATGGTAGAAAAACTCAAACTAGTGCTGAAAGGAAGGGATACTACTAAGTTTAGGAAGTCAAATAAGCAAAGCTAGTGGCTGGGTTTCCAGGCAGAAGTTATAGAGGCAGATACTTTACAGTTCCCCTTTAAGAAAGGATGTGGGCAGGTAGTCAGTCATCAGTGAGGTCTGTAGACAGACAAACTGGCACTGTGTGCTGCATGAGTCATGAGTAATTGGATGAAAGACTGATTGACTGACTCAATGAATGAATGAATGAATGAATGAATGAACATAAGGGGACTCCAACCGGCAACAAAGTTCAAGAGATTTCCATTCCAAGGGTAAAGGGCAAGTAATTGATCAGAGTTTATGTATTTAATAGCTGGGAAGCAAGAAATTAGGAATCAGAGAAAGACTTTATTATTCAGACTATTCATTTGTTCTAAGACTTCTATTTGGAAGAGTGACACAAAGACATGTCCTCATTTCCAATCCAGGGCATCCATTCAAATAAATGAATTTCTGTCTTGTTCCTGGATTTCTATGCTGGGAAGAAGAAAATAAGAAACTGGTCAAATTTCCAATACAAGTATTTGCAAGATCCATTTTGTCTGAAAAGAGGATACAAGGATAGAAGGGGACACAGGGTGAAAGATTATTGGAAACCCAATATTAATTGATTTTGCAGCTATGAGGCTGGGGCTCAGCCATAACAACCAGGAGAAAGGCTGAGAAAACAGAATTACCGCAAATCAGAGTTTAACTTGCCTCAAAATTATCTAATTTCTACTTCCTCTTCCTCTTCCTCTTCTCCTTCTTCTTCCTCCTTCTTCTTCTTCTTCCTCCTCCTCCTCTTCTTCCTCCTCCTCTTCTTCCTCCTCCTCCTTTTCTTCTTCTTCTTCTTCTTCTTCTTCTTCTTCTTCTTCTTCTTCTTCTTCTTCTTCTTCTTCTTCTTCTTCTTCTTCTTCTTCTTCTTCTTTCAAGTCAGAGTCTCGCTCTATCACCAGTCTGGAGTGCTGTGGCGCGATTTCAGCTCACTGCAACCTCCGACTTCCTGGTGCAAGTGATTCTCCTGCCTCAGCTTCCTGAGTAGCTGAGATTACAGGCATGTGCCACCACGCCCAGCTAATTTTTTTATATTTTTAGTAGAAATGGGGCTTCACCATGTTGGCCAGGATGATCTCAATCTCCTGACCTTGTGCTTCACCTGCCTCAGCCTCCCAAAGTGCGGGAATTACAGGTGTGAGCCACCGCACCTAGTCTGACTTACAATTTTTAAAATTATTATTATTTTTTTCTTGTGCAACACACAGAGTTTTAAAATTCAAAAATTTTTACAGGTTTGTAACAGCAATGACAAGCAGCACCTGCCCTATCCCTCACCACTTCTGATTCTTGCTTCATGAAGGCAGCTATTTTAAACATTTCTCCTAATCATCACTTCCATATTTCTAAGTAGAATGCTTATATAATATTATGTGAGCTTTCAGTTTTAGTTTTAGACTATTGACTTTGTACTAGAGGAGATGAGAATGTAGCTTCCTAAACCTGGCCAACTCTTATCTCTACACCCGGCCAACTCTTATCTCTACACCCATTTCCTTTTTATTCATCCTCCCAAGAGTTAGTGCTTTAAAGTTATTATCCCAGGCATACATTGTTTTATCTATGTGAGCATTCATAATTGAGCACTTCAGAATACAAAAATTATATTTTCTTTCTTATGCCACTGCAGGGGCCATTGAAAATAATATCCTAAGAATAGATAAGGCTCAAGGACAGTATCTCTAGCTAGTTGCACTTTCAATGAACTCCAGTAGTCAAGGACAGTATATCTAGTTGAACTTTTAATGAACTCTAGTAGGCACCAAGAAGGCAGACAAAATAAGAAAGAACTTACAGACAAGGAACTAAGAAGAAGGTTATATCTGGGTGCAGAAAGTTTGTTTTGCATTGTGTTATTTTTGCTGACGTGGGATTTATGGAGTATAAATAAAGTGAGGCGGAGGCTCTAGGCGCGGCCGCCATGTTCTCTGTTTGTCTTTGTCTCTTGTGTCTGTTCATTCTCCACCACCCCCGGCACGGTCCCCAATATGCCACTTTTCTTTTTGCTAAAATTAAAGATTGCCTATTTTTTCATGAATTTTATCATTGATTCACTCTCAACAGTGCAAGTCAATGTTTTTTGAGTAAAAAATTTAGTTTGATTTTAGTTTAATTTGTTGGCAACATTCTTTGTTGGAGCCTTCTGTCGCTGCTCCAAAAAGTCCTGGTTATTCTCTCAGCCCTTCACTATCACCCCAAGGATTCTCTTCTCTTCTCTTTTGAGTTGAAACTCTATTTTTCTTGATGCTATGTTCTGTTCTTTCTTGAGTACCTTGCCAATTTTGGTAGAATATATCTTTCCACATATTCCTGAGAAGAAACATATGGGAGGTAAATATTTTGAAACTGTGCATTACTAAAAATTGCTTTCTTCCATCCTTGACTGATAAGATGGCTGGATATAGAAGTCTAGCTGGGAAATTAATTCCCCCTGGAATTGTCAAGGCATTATTTCACTGCCTTCTTGTTTCCAGGGCTGCGTTCGTAAAGCGTAATACTTGAGATTCCTAATATTTTGTAAGGGCTTTTACTCTGGAAGCTTTTGAGAATATTTGACCTTTGTGTTTTGAAATTTCACTATGATGTTCTTTGATGAGAAGTGGTTTTTTTTTTTTTTCACCCTTTGGTGTGTTTGTTTGCTGAAGCTGACATAACCAGACACCATAGGCTTGGTGGCTTAAACAATAGAAGTTCATTTTTTCACTGCTATAAAGTCAAAACTTCAAAATTCCATGGTTGTCAGGTTTGATTCCTTTTGGCTTGCAGATGATCCTCTTCTTGATGTGTCCTCACATCCTCATTTCTCTGTTGTGTGTCCAAATTTCTCCTTATTTTCAAGATACCAGTCAAATTTTCTTATGGTTCATCATTTAATCACCTCTTTAAAAGTTCTATCTTCAAATACTATCACATTCTGAGGTGGTAAGATTAGGTTTCAGCATAAATTTGCAGTGGGAGACAATTCTAAACCCTTTAGTTCTGAGATATTTCCTTGATTTTCTTGATAGTTTACTTTCCATCCAGTTCCTCTGTTCGTTTCCTATCAGATGTATTTCTTAATCATTGGTAATTTCCTAATATTTTATTTCCAATTTCTTTCCCTTCGTATTTTTATTTGCCTTTCTAGTAGAATGTATTGGCTTTATTTATTAATATTCACTTTATTTTCATATTATAGTGTTACTCTTTAACAGATGTTTTGTATTATCTCTTTTTGTTTCATTTAGCTTAATCACTTAATCACTTCCTTTATCTCTGAAGTTTCACTGGGATAGTTTTTTTTTTTTCTTTTTAAATTTTCTTCTGCTTTTTAAATTTTCTCTCTTTTCTTCTTTCATCTTATATCTTAAAAGGTTTTGCTTGGATGAATGGTAATCTTTGGATGTCCCTTCACATTTAAGAGTGAGGCACCACAAAGCTAACTGGAAGTGTGGTTGGTTTCAGCTGGTTGATTTCATTGTGGGATGCTTTTTAATTTTTTGAAAAACCCAAACTGTTAGTGCAGTTGTCCCTTTGTATACATTGGAGTGTTTCCAGGACCCGCATATGTACTCAACATCTGAGCATTCCAAGTCCCTCAGTAGACCCCAAGAACCCACTTACAGAAAAAGTAGGTCTCTCCTACATGCAGGTTTCCGATCCTGGGAATGCTGTATTTTTGATCCGTGTTTGGTTGAGAAACATCTGTGTATAAGTGGACCCACGCAGTTCAAACCCATGTTGTTCAAGGGTCAACTGTATTTGCAAATTGTTTCTTTTCATCTTCTCCAGAGATGAATCCTCTAACTTCTTGCCTAGGGGAAATAAGCCTGTATGCCAGAATTCCCAGGAATTTGTGAAATAGATACTCTATGGTAGACTAGATACTCTATAATAACTAGCCGATCACTTCGTCTCCCTCTTCTGCCTTCTGGATCCTGTACTCTTATGGAGGTTTATAAAACTTGATCTGGGAGGCTAGTTGTTCCATGTAAATATTTTCAACCTATCCTACTTGTCTCTTTTCCCTGTTACTTTATGCCGTGTTAATCTTTATATGATATTTTTTTTTTTTTTTCAGGGAGTACCGGAAAACATGGATGTTCAGTCCATCACAGTTAACCAGGATTCCTTACCTAGACCTTGATTAAGGACATGAGTAACTCTTGAGAAGTGACTTCAACTAGAGACACCTGACAATGTTTGGAACTGTTTTTAATTGTCACCACTAAAGAATGTTACACATTTAGAGATAAGAGACCAGAGATTCTGCTAAACCCATCCTCTAAGACACTGGACATCCTCCCTCCCCCAATCAAAAAAGAGTATAATTTAGCCCAAAGTTTCAATTGTACTGAAGATGAAAAATCCTGTTCTAGAGGGAGTTTAAAACTTTGCCTGTAGATGGAGCTTAAAACTGTTAAAGATTTCAGGGATTTGTATACAAGGAACCAATCAGATGCTAAAGGATATGTAACAAATGGAAATATTTCATGCAAAAGATGGAAACTACTGCGTTGCGTTTGTTTAAAATATTGTAAGTATTTTGACAAAAATTTATGCTGAGATAAACATTTTAAGGCAAGTTACTAAAAATAGGCATACATGTTTTTTCATAGATATAAAAATGAATCTGCCACAGTAGTTCTCAGCTCTGTTATGCACATTACAGCCACTTGAAAAACTTTGAAAAAAATACTGACACCTTGCACTACACAAACAAATTCAATCAGAATCTCTAGGGAATGGAGACTAACAGCATTGTTTTTATGAATTCTCCAAGTAAGTCCAAAGTGCAGTTGGATTTGAAAATCCTAGTCTACAGCAGATATCTAAATACTTTCCAAGTCCACGCAATGGTTAATTGCCCTTTCCTGTGGCATTGTAGGCTCCTTTCTGTTTTCTCTTATATCATGAGAAAGATTAGGCTATTGTGCATGCATCGGGAAGAAGTCACATGGCCCTTTTCTTTTTGTTACAATCCCCCCACCCCCAAAACCCTCTTGTCCTTCATTCTAATATATTCTTTGCACTGTCATTATAAACTAAAACTATGGTCATTTTAAGAGGCAGGATTAAAAAAATAAAACTTTATATGTCTGTGGTGATTTATGTCCTGTCCTTTTAATAATGCTTACATAATGCCTGCTTAGCAGTAGGTCATCTATCTCAATTTCCTTGACCTTCTGTTTGGTTTTCATCAAAGTGACCGTATTCCTTCCTTGCATAGTTTATATCTGGATTTTTGCCACCACAAATATGGATAACCTCGAAAGAACTTTTAAAAGTGAGGTAAAATAATTAATACATATTTGACTTTTCCTATTATAATAATACTATGAAAATTGTGGGCCTCAATAATGTATTTTTAAAATTTATGACATCATTAACAATGGTTTAATGAAGACTGTATAGAGTAACAGAAAAGTCCAAATGTATAATAATATGTGAAAAGTTTTAAAAATACACATTATGCTACATATTGTGTGAAGGTAACAATAATATAAATAATATCTAGCTAGCATTTATTGAAAACTTACTATGCACAAGACATATTACATGCATTCATTTATTTAATATAAATTAATCTAACTATTTAACATAATCCAACTATGTTGTAGGTATCATTTCAATAATGAGGAAACAAAGGCATAGAATGAAGAAGTACATTGCCAAAGGATATGTAACTCATACCAGCAGAGTCCAGGAGTCTAACTCAAGAGACGATGACCTTAACCACTCTGCTATAACCTGACTTTTGTAAATGCATAGAATATAATTACTGAAAAAAATACAACCTAAAGCTTGCACTGTTTGCTTTAAATAGGGTTTATTTTATATTATCTTCTACTAAGAATTTCATAATTTTATAATGGAAAATAACTAAGGTCATTTATCTTATTGATAATTAAAATTGAACAACACCTGTTTATTTAGAAATATGTATGTAATGCAATTACCTGACCGAATATTTCTTTCTGTATGTGTTTATCTTCAGGCATTCTCAACATCTGCTTCTAGATAGAAATGTACAGATGTGGACATTCAATTAATTAATTTTGACTGACATATTTATCATTAAGAAAGTCGTACCATTTCAATATTAACTGCCCTGTAGCTAGTAAAAATTATATAACTCTTTCTCACACTGGCTAGCATGGAAAGTTTACAGCAGTATTTCCCATAGTCTTTTATGCTAAAACCCCGAAATTCCTGGGCTGTCTGATCATTTACCAAAGTATGATAGAAAGCAAAGAAGCTTGAGGGATATCTACGATAAAGTATAAGATCAACATTTCTTAGCTCTATAATCTTTAGCAAGTTGCTTAGTGTCTCTGACCTTCAAATTTTCTCACCTTTAAAAATGTGAATAAAAGCTTAACTCAGCATTGTGCAGAAGACTGAATTAGAATGGATAAAAGGCTTAGTGTAGGTTCCCAACAAGTTGCATCTACCCCTGCTTCTACACCCCAAATGTCACCACTGCTACTAGTCAAGTACATTCCTGAAGCAAGAAGGCCACCAGATTCCACTAACATGTTTTAACTCTATTCTTCCAACAATTTTAGGCAAGAGGATACAAAATGCCTGCTCTTCAGAAGCCTCCAAAGATGGTATCTAAGACATTGCAGGATTTTTCTAAGAGGTATTAGTAGGGAAGTCTAAACAAGCACCTGTTATAGATGCTGTCTTGTCAGTTTCACAACTCTCTTCCTACTAATGAATTGAGAAAACCTAAAGTATGCTCAGAGAAATCAGATAATCTGCTCAACATTTTTGCCCTTCCTTTTTTTTTAAAATTATACTTTCTGTATGTTTCTATATATCTTTCTATATATGTTCTAGGGTACATGTGCACAACGTGCAGGTTTGTTGCATATGTATACATGTGCCACGTTGATGTGCTGAACCCATTAACTCATATTTACATTAGGTATATCTCCTAATGCTATCCCTCCGCACCCCCCCACCCCACAACAGGCCCCGGTTTGTGATGTTCCCCTTCCTGTGTCCAAGTGTTCTCGTTGTTCAGTTCCCACCTGTGAGAACATGCGGTGTTTGGTTTTCTGTTCTTGCAATAGTGTGCTGAGAATGATGATTTCCAGCTGAATCCATTTCCCTACAAAGGACATGAACTCCTCCTTTTTTATGGCTGCATAGTATTCCATGGTGTATATGTGCCACATTTTCTTAATCCAGTCTGTCATTGTTGGACATTTGGGTTGGTTCCAAGTCTTTATTATTGTGAATAGTGCCACAATAAACATACCTGTGCATGTGTCTTTATAGCAGCATGATTTATAATCCTTTGGGTATATACCCAGTAATGAAATAGCTGAGCCAAATGGTATTTCTAGTTCTAGATTCTTGAGGAATCACCAGACTGTCTTCCACAATGGTTGAACTAGTTTACAATACCACCAACAGTGTAAAAAGTGTTCCTATTTCTCCACATCCTCTCCAGCACCTGTTGTTTCCTGACTTTTTAATGATTGCCATTCTAACTGGTGTGAGATGGTATCTCATTGTGGTTTTGATTTGCATTTCTCTGATTTGCCCTTCCTTCTTATATTGAAAGTGTTTAGCTGTACCACTTGATAAAGTGTTTTTATTTATCATAAAATCCTCAGCTTTTGCTCAGTGAAAGTTATACAGATTATCTTCCCAGAAGCTCAAGGCTTTATTTTTCCTTTCAGTCTGTTCGTAGAATTAGGCATGCTATAATCACCCTGAAACCAGTTTAGTACTTTAAAGATTTTTTCAACCCAGGACCAAAATTAAACTCTTGGGCTCTAAACCCTAACATATATATACTACTCTGATGATAAATCATGAGTAGATCCAAACTGCTTCACCTGGCTAACTAGAAGGCATTATTTACACAAAATTGGCATACACTTCTCCTAGCATGTGTTTCTTTATGATGTATAGACACATATAGACACAGTCATATAATCAAAGGTTTTTAGATAGGAAGATATCTTAGGAAACCTCTTGTCTTAGTCCATTTGTGCTGCCATAACAAAATGCTCTTTTGGAAAATTTGTGAACAAGAGAAATTTCTTACAGTTCTGGAGGCCCGGTAGTCCAATATCAAGATACTGGTAGGTTCTATGTCTGGTGAAAGCCTTTTCCTCATAGATAGCACCATTTAGATGTCCACATATGACAGGAAGGATGTAAAGGAAAAGGTCAGGCTAGTTCCTTCCAGTTCTTTCATAAGGCACTAATGTATTCCTGAGAGCTGAGACCTGATGACACTTGATGATACTTTTGAAAGGCTCTACCTCTTAATACTATTACACTGAGATTTACTTTCAATATGAATTTTAGAAAGACACAGACATTCAAATCATGGCACCCATAGTTTAGGTTTATTCCTTTACAGAAAGAAAAGCTTTCAGAAACTACTTCAGAAGAATATCTTCCAATGTTTTATTTAAGTAGATAATTTAATTCAATAAATTTTTGTAGCCCGTGCTTATTAGTTAAAATATATAAAGTATCCATAATTTATTTCTACTCTTCAATAACTCTTATAATAATGATACAGTATTTTTATATCAAGTTGATGGTATATTCTGAAATCATAATACTTGCCATTCAATCAGTATCAGTTTTCCCATTGCGTTTATGCACATGTGAAAAATGAATAAAATTAACAGTTTACAAAGGAGAAAGAAAGAAAGAAAGAAAGAAAGAAAGAAAGAAAGAAAGAAAGAAAGAAAGAAAGAAAGAAAGAAAGAAAGAAAGAAAAAGAAAGAAAGAAAGAAAAGAGACTCTGTTTACGAGAAAGTAAGGGAAGAGAACAAATGTCTCTGCTCGGTAATCCAGAGAATTCTCCCGGATCTTGTCCAAGACCATAAAGGTGGTACCTCCCCAAATCTGCAAGAACCACAGTGTTACCGACTTGGAGTGTCCTTTAAAGTAGATACAGCTTAGATCACAATACTCAAGTCCTTTCAAATATCTGGAAAGCTTTCCCAAGAAGGAATGGCTAAGCCCAGACAGTGAAGACTACAATAAATATGTTACTCTTCAATGCCCAGACATTGAAAATCTACTAACATCAAAACATCATCCAGGAAAACATAACCCCACCAAATGAACTAATCAAGTCACCCAGACACAATCCTGGAGAAACAGATATGTGACTTTTTAGACAGAGAAGTCAAAATAGCTGTGCTAAGGAAATTCAAATAAATTCAAGATAACACAGAGAAGGAATTCAGAAATCTGTAAGATAAATTTAATACAGGAATTGAAGTAATTGAAAAGAATCAAGCAGAAATTTTCAAACTGAAAACCACAATTGGCATACTGAAGAATGTATCAAATCCTTTAATAGCAGAATTATCCAGCAGAAGAATTAGTGAACTTAAATAAAAGCCTTGAAAATACACCGACAAGACAAAAGGAGAAAGAATAATAAATAATGAAGCATGCCTATAGGATCTAGAAAAGCACCCCAAAGAGTCAAATCTAAAAGTTATTGACCTAAGAGAGAGGGTAGAGAAAGAAATAGGGGTAGAAAGTTTACTCAAAGAGATAATAGCAGAGAACTTCCAAACCTAGAGAAAGATATCAATATCCAAGTACAAGAAAGTTATAGAACACCAAGCAGATTTCACCCAAAGAAGACTACCTTAAGACATTCAATATTCAAACCCACATAGGTTAAGGACAAAGAAAGGATCCTAACAGCAGCAAGAGAAAAGAAACAAATAACATACAATGAAGCTCCAGTACATATGTCAGCAGACATTTCAGTGGAAATCTTACAGGCCAAGAAAAGTGATGTGACATATTTAAAGCACTGGAGGAAAAAATAACTTTTAGCCTGCAATAGTATATCTGGTGAGAATATTCTTCTAACATGAAGGAGAAATAAAGACTTTCCGAGACAGTCAAAAGCTGAAGGATTTTATCACCACCAGACTTCTCTAAAAAATTGCTAAAGGGTTTAGCTTAATCAGAAAACAAAGGATAATAATGCGCAATAAGATATCACCTGATCATACAAAACTTACTGGCAATAGTAGGTACATAGAAACACACAGGTTATTATAACACTAACTGTTGTGTGTAAAGTACTCTTAAACTGAAAGAGTAAAAGATGAACCAATAAAAAATAACTGCAACAACTTTTCAAGATATAGACAGTACAATAAGAATAAATAAAAACAAGAAAAAATGAAAAAGTAAGGCAATTAAGTTAAAGCATAGAGTTTTTATTAGTTTTGTTTTTACATGCTTCTTTATATAAACAACATTAAGTTGTTATCTGCTTCAGATAATAGTTTATAAGATAGTATTTGCAAGTCCATTGGTCACTTCAAATCAAAAGCATGCAAAAAATACACAAAAAATAAAAAACGTCAAATTAAATTATATCATCAGAGATAATCACCTTCACTAAAGAAAGGTAGAAAGGAAAGAAAAAAAAAGAAAGAGAAGAAGAAAGAAAGAAAGAAAGAAAGAAAAGAAAGAAGAAAGAAAGAAAGAGAGAGAGAAAGAGAGAAAGAAGAGAGAGAAGAAAAAGAAAGAAGAAGAAGAAAAAGAAGAAAGAAAAAAGAAAGAAAGAAAGAAGAAAGAAAGAAAGAAAGAAGAAAGAAAAGAAAGAAAAGAAAAGAAAAGAAAAGAAAGAAAAAGAAAAGAAAAGAAAAGAAAAGAAAAGAAAAGAAAAGAAAAGAAAGAGAGAGAGTATATTACAAAACAACCAGAAAACTGATAACAAAATAATGGTAAGAGTAGTAAGTCCTTACTCATCAATAATAATATTGAATGTAAATGGACTGAACTCTACAATCAAATGACGTAGACTGGCTGAATGGTTGAAGAAACAAGAAATATGGATCCATTGCCTACGAAAACACACTTCACCTATAAAGACACACACAGAGTGAAAATAAAGAGATAGAAAAGATAATCTATGACAATGGAATCCAAAAAAAAGAGCAGAAGTTGCTATACTTAGACAAAATACATATCAAGACAAAAATCATAAGAAGAGACAAAGAAGGTCACTATATAATGATAAAGGAATCAATTAAAAAGAGGATACAGCAATTATAAATTTATATACACCTCACGCTGGAGCATTTAGATAAATAAAGAAAATATTATTAGAGCTAAAGAGAGAGATAGACCCCAATACAATAATAACTGGTGACTTAAACAACTTACCTTCAGCATTGGACAGATCTTCCAGACAGAAAATTAACAAAGAAACATCTCATTTAATCTGTATGTACTATAGACCAAATGGATCGAACAGATATTTGCAAAATATTTCATCCAATGGCTGCAGATTAGACATTCTTTTCCTCAGCACATGGATTATTCTTAAGGATAAACTATATGCTGGGTCAGAAAAAAAGTCTTAAAACATTCAATAAAGTTGAAATAATATCAAACATCTTCTATGACCACAATGAAATAAAACTAGAAATGAATAAAAAGAATCATTTTGGAAACTATGAAAACACATGGAAATTAAACAATATGCTCCTAAAGGACCAGTGGGCCAATGAAGAAATTAAGAAGGAAATTGAAAAAAATCTTAAAACTAAAGATAATAGAAATACAACTTACTAAAATCGATGGGATACAAAAGTAGTACTAAGAGGGTAGTTTATAGCTAAAAGGACCTGCATCAAAAAATATGAAAAACTTTAAATAAACGATCTAACAGTGCATTTTAATGAACTAGAAAAAAAGGAAACCAAACCCAAAATTAGTAGAAGAAAAGGAACAATAAAGAGCAGAGCAGAGATAAATGAAATTGAAATAAAGAAAAATATAACAGAGCAATGAAACAAAAAATTGTTTTTTTAAAAGTTAAATAAAATTGACAATCATTTAGCAAGACTCACTAGAAAAAAAGGGAGAATATCCAAATAAATAAAATCAGAAATGGAAAAGAAGACATTACAACTGAAACGGCAAAATCCAAAGGATCATTAGTGGTATAATGAGCAACTATATGCCAATAAATTGGAAAATTTAGAAGAAATGGACAAATTTCTAGACACATACAACCTACCAAGACTGAAACACAAAGAAATCTGAAACCTGAAAAAACACAGAAAAAGTAATGAGATTTAAGCCATAACAAATAGTCTCCTAGTAAAGAAAACCCAGGACTTGATGGCTTTACTGCTGAATTATAGCAAACATCTAAGAATAAATACTAATCCTACCCAAACTGTTACGAAAAATAGAGGAGGGAGGAACACTTCCAAACTCATTCTGTGAGGCCAGAATTACCCTGATAGAAAACCAGAAAAAGGCACACCTAGAAAAGAAAACAAAGGCCAATATCTCTGATGAACAATAACCCAGAAATCCTCAGCAAAATTATAGCAAATCGAATTCAACAATACATTAGAAAGATCATTCTTTATTACCAACTGGGATTTATCTCTGAGGTGCAATGATGCTTTCCATATGCAAATCAATTAATGTGATACATCATATCAACAGAATGAAGGATAAAAAGCAAATGATTATTTCAATTAATGCTGAAAAAGCATTGATAAAACTCAATATCATGATGGAAAAAAAACATCCTCAAAAACACTAGCGATAGAATGAACATACCTCAACATAATGAAAGCCACATATGACAGATCCACAGCTACTACCATACTGAATAAGGAAGACCTGAATGCTTTTTCTGTAAGATCTGAAACATGACAAGGATGTACACTGTTATTCGTCCACTGATGAATAACTGCTGCCACTGTTATTCAACATAGTACTGGAAGTCCTAGCTAGAGAAATCAGACAAGAGGAAGATAGAAATATCATGCAAATTGGAAATGAAGAAGTCATATAGCCTTGTTTGCAGATAATATAATCTTATATTTGGAAAAACCTAAAGACTCAACCAATAAATGATTAGAACTAATAAACCAATTCAGTAATGTTACAGTATACAAAATCAACATACAAAAATCAGTAGCATGTCTATATGCCATCAGTGAACAATGTGAAAAAGAAATTTTAAAAGTAATCCCATTTTCAATAGTCACACATAAAATTAAGTAAATTTAATTTTACTAAAGAAGTGAAGGATCTCTACAATGAATACTATAAAAGACTAAAAGAAAATAAGTTGAAAAAGATGCCAAAAAAGGGAAAAATATTTCATGTTCATGAATTGGAAGAATTGATACTGTAAAAGTGTCCATATTCCTCAAAGCCATCTATAGATTCATTGCAATCCCTATTAAAATACCAATGACATTCTTCATGGAAGTAGAAAAAAAATCTTAAAATTTATGTGGAACCACAAAAGACCCAGAATAGCGGAAGCTAATCTTAGAAAAGGAAATAAAACTGAAGGAATCATACCACCTACTTCAAATTATACTAATGAACTATAGTAATCAAGACAGTATATACTGGCATAAAACCAGACACATAGACCAACGGAACAGGATAGAGAACCCAGGAAAAAGTCCACACACTTACAATGAACTCACTTGCAACAAAGGTGCCAAGAACATATAATTGGGAAAACAGTCTCTTCCATAAATGGCGCTGGGAAAACGGGATATCCATAAGCAGAATAAACAACTAGACCCCTATCTCTTGCCATATACAAAAATTAAATCAAAATGGATTAAAGACTTAAATCTAATATCTCAAACTATGAAACTACTATGAGAAAACATTGGGGGAAATCTCCAGGACATTGGTTTGGGCAAAAATTTATTGAGTAATATCCCACAAGCACAGGCAACCAAAGAGTTAATAGACACATGGGATTACACCAAGTTTAAAA
This sequence comes from Rhinopithecus roxellana, assembly GCF_007565055.1. Classification (NCBI taxonomy): domain Eukaryota; kingdom Metazoa; phylum Chordata; class Mammalia; order Primates; family Cercopithecidae; genus Rhinopithecus; species Rhinopithecus roxellana. Next base: position 186,925,762 of record NC_044550.1, on the reverse strand, counting down.
GCTTCTGTGCAGCAAAGGATACAATAAAGGAAGGGAAGAAACAAATTTGGATCCTTTGGATTTTGCAGTATCAGAGTTTTCAGGAGAAAATATTTGGAAACTACCCATCTGACAAAGGATTAATAACCAGAATATATAAGAAATGCAAGCAACTCTATAGGAAAATAATAATCTGATAAAAATGTACCAGATTTGAACACATTTCTCAAAAGAAGACATGTAAATAGCAAACAAGTATATGAAAAGATGCCCAGTATCCCTGATCATTAGAGAGATGCAAATCAAAACTACAATGAGATATCATCTTGCCCAGTTAAGATGGTTTATATCCAAAAGAGAAGCGATAACAAATGCTGGCAAGGATGTGGAGTGAAGGGAACCATTGTACACTGTTGTTGGGAACGTAAATTAATGAAACCACTGTGGAGAACAGTTTGAAGATTCCTCAAAAAACTAAAAATTGAGCTACCATATGATGTAGCAATCTCACTGCTGTTTATACATCACAAAGAAGGGAAATCAGTATATTGAAGAGACATCCACACTCACGATTTTTGCAGCACTGTTTACAATAGCTAAGATTTGGAAGCAACCTAAGTAACCATCAACAGATGAATGAATAAAGAAACTGTGGTCCACATACATAATGGAGTACTATTTAGTCATAAAAAATAATGAGATCTAGTCATTTGTACAACATGGGTGGAACTGCAGACCATTTTGTTAAGTGAAATAAGCCAGGCACAGAAAGAAAAACATCTCATGTTCTCACTTATATGTGGGAGCTAAAAATTAAAAACAATTGAACTCACGGACACAGAGAGCAGAAGGATGATTACCAGAGGCTGGGAAGAGTAGTAGGGGGCCGGCAGGAGGTGGGGAATCACTAACTGGTTAAAAAAAAATAGAAAGAATGAATAAGAACTAGTATTTGATAGCACAACGAGGTGGCTATAGCCATTAGTAACTTAATTGTACGTTTTACAATAACTTAAGTGTAATTGAATTGTTTGCAACTCAAGGAATAAATGTTTGAGGGATGGATATCCCATTCTCTATGATGTGCTTACTTTACATCACATGCCTGTATCAAAACATCTCAGATACCCCATAAATACATACATCGACTATGTCACCACAAAAATTAAAAATTCAAATATTAAAAATTAAGTATAAAGACACTCTCAGGGCTAACAGGGAAGGTTTACTAATGTAGTCCAGTTAATACAGGGAGAGAGAGAAAGACGAATACTGAGTTTTAGAAGGCCAAGTTCCATAACTTTATGGATATAAATGCCCTGTTTGAGACTTTGTTTTCTTTTTGTGAGCCTGGCAGAGTATATTGTGTACCGCATATTTATTATGGAGATTTTATTTATATGGCAACTATTAAAAATCTATGACATGTAGCAACTTACTTTTTAATATACTTTTGCTTTTGATGGAATTATATTCTGTATAGAGATTGATGGTGATTGGCTTACTAGCTTAACTTTTCTCAGGAATGCTGTTCCCGTTTGTAAAACTTAAGTCAGTTTCCACTTGTTTTCCCTGTCCTCACACTCTCAGCCTTTTACAATAACCATATATCTTGTTATGTTTGTGTTCTTTTTATAAAAAACTGAAAAAAAAAAAATTCTTCACTCAGCTATACCAGCAGTCAAATTCTCCCCAACTGAGCTCCAGCTGTCTGTGCTTAAGGGAACTTCAATGGCAATACATAATCTCAAGCCTCCTTTCTAATGTGTTTTCAGAAGAAGAGGAACAAGTAAAGGTTTGAAACTGATATTTTACATATTCATTTCTTGTATAGAAATATTTGTCCCCTTGTATCTTGAATTGTCTTATGCCCCATGACTTTTTGTAACCATAGCAATGCCTTGAAAACTATTCTTTTACCTACAATTTTAAAGAGAATAACATAATATAAGGTTCTTATCTATATGTTTAGTTTTTCTCTGCCTTTTCCCTAGGTTCGCCTCTCTTCACAATTGCAAAATGGTTCTGGGCTAGAGGAACATAAAATATTGAGATGTGGACAGAACTAATTAGCTTTAGAACCCTAGTCAGCCTTCTTATGTGAGAGCCATAATTGTAAATAGAAGCCTGCTTCAACCCACGTCCTCATTTGAGAGCAATCATTACAAGTACCATCTGCCAAAGGGGAGAGAGAAGGCTGCTCAGAGCAGTTGGTTTGTAGGATGAGAGGCTCATTGTGTCATTGTGTTCTGGCTCTTTGTTTCAAGAAAGTATGTTTGATTTGACAATGAGCTCTTATGTTTTCTTTTAAATATTGTTTACATGGGAGTTAAACATCAAATAAACAACATGCATTGATGTTAAGAAATTTAGAGATGATTTCTTTTACATTGCTCTTTCATCTAGTAGAGGATTATACTCTGTTGTTCTTATTTGCATTCAAATTGTTTGCATATGTTGTAATTAAAATCTTTGAAGTATGCTGATTACCAATATGTGTAGTACAAGGTACCATTTTTAATCTATATAAGTTGTAGCGATAAGTAATATGCATAAAAATGTTGTTAGGCACTGATGTTGTATATGGACTAAAATTATTGGATATATTTTTTCTGTTATTAAGGGCTTTATCATTCAGGTTCCAAGGCCATATATGTACATAATAATGATGACAGCTAACATTTTTGGTATGCATTATAATTCAAGTACCGGCTCATTTAGATACATTTTTTTAATCACACAATAACATTTAATTGCAGTTCAAGATGTAATATGATTCAATGGCACTGCATGGTTCCAAAGCAGGTGTGGCTATTGTTGAGTGAATGGAAAGTATAATGTTGATCACAGTAGTCATGAAGGACATTAAAGAAAAGGATATATAAGATTATTTGATATAAATAAAATAAAGAAGAGATGAAAATAGGAAACAAGATAGGAATCATTTTTCTAAAAGATTATAACACTGCTTTAGGAGATGGCCTGTTTCGAAGAGACCATGGTAGAAAGAAACGTTCAGCTGAAGAAGTTGGGCTAAAAACTCAAGTTGTAATTTGGATAAGAGAGTAATCGGTCACTATGAGCCTATGCTAATTGTGTTTTGAGAGTAGAAGAGATATGTAGGTTTAAAGTCAAGGCTATGGTTGGGGTGGGTATATAGGGTGGTCCTCTGTGTCCTATTGGGATACATTAAGATTAAAATGAATTAGAATGGAAGATAAACTTGTAAACATGATGAGAAATGTTGTCAATAAAAAAAGGAAAGGAAGAAGAGGGTAGTCAGATGGATCAACAAAATCACCTACATAAACTAGCAATAATGATTATTGCTCAATCAACCAAATGAACTAAATAAATTAGCAACAAATAATGGTTATTGCTAAATCATTGAGTGTGGGGTATGTTTTTTACATTTGTCCTAGCTGATAGAGCATTCTGCAATAATGTAAATGTTCTATGTCTCCACTGATGAATACAGCAGTCATTAGCTATATGCAAACTTACTGAGTGATTAAAATATGGCTAGTGCAATTAAGGCTAGTGCAACTAAGGAACCAAATTTTAAATTTTATTTAATTTAAAATTACATAGTCACATGTGGCTAATAGTCATAGTATCAGATAGCAGATCTAGATATTACTGATATAAACAGGAGCAGAATGGAATATCACCTTCCTTTGAAATCGCAGTAAAATTAGTACACATTAAATACATAGATCTTTAGTACAATTTGATGAGTTTTGAGAATTGAATATTAGCGTAAAACTATCATAATTTTTTTTTTCCATCTTCTTAGCTCTTTTTCCTCTCTCACTCAGAGTCCACTTTTATGGTAGTAAAATCACTGCAGTCACTTCAGCCTCACATCTTTATAAACATAATTCTAACAGATAATATATAAATATATATATAGTTAGTAATATGTATAAATAACATACATATGATTCCAGCAGTGATCACTGTTTAATAGCTTTTATGAAAATCAAATCTATCTTCAAAATATGGTTAAAACAATCCAGATTTCATGGACACAATGTGATGGAAAATTTGATAGCCAAGGTATTGCTTTTTGAAGGAAAATATGAGCAGGAAGCATAATAAAAAATATATAGTCTGGTGTTTAAGGTTCTGGATTCTGGTCTAAGATTTTAAATATTATGCATATGATATTGGCTAAGTTATTTAGCTCCTCTAAGTCTATTTATCTAAACTGAGAATAATTTGTAGTATTCGTAACATTGGTAGTTTATAAAGATTAAATGAGATAATATTTGCAAAATTCTTACCTTAGTACCTGGCACATTGTTAATAAATTTGAATAACGGTATTATCGTTAATCATGTTCAATGAGATTCTTTCGTAAATACAGAAATTGTGATCATAGAGAACTTTTATTTTGTTTTTGAAGGCCTGAAGATGTCTGGAACTCACTTTCTATTCTAAGCTCATGCACTAGTCAGTTGGTGAGCAAGATCTAGGCCCATTCCCTCATTTTTTTTCTTTCCATTACAACAGCCAATAAGCGTTCTTTCAAGTCCTGACCTATTTATATCTTTACCTTTATGTATGAGTCATAAAAAAGAATCTTATTTACAAATAAGCAAGTAGAATTACAGGCACACATTGTTTTATTGCATTTTACTTTATTGTGCTTAGTAAATACTGCATTTCTTACAAATTAATGGTTTGTGGCAACACTGCATCAAGCATTTTTTCAACACCATATGTTCACTTCCTGTCTCTGTGTCATATTTTGGTAATTCTCACAAGATTTCAAATTGTAAATGATTCTTATATCTGTGATGGTGACTTGTGATAACTGATCTTTGATACTACTGTTACAATGGTTTTGGGGCTCCAGGAACTGCTCTCATGTAGGATGACTAACTTAATCTACAAATGATGTGTGTGTTCTGACTGCTCCACTGACCAGCAAGTCCCCTTATTTCTATCGCTTTGGGACTCTCTACTACCTGAGACATAACAATATTGAAATTAGGCCAATTAATAATCCTGCAGTGACCTGTAGGGGTTCAAGTAAAGGGAAGAGTTGCACATCTCTCACTCTAAACCAAAAGCTAGAAATGATTAAGTTTAGTGAAGAAGGCTTCTGAAAAGCACAAATAGGCCAGAAGCTAGGACTCTTGTGCTGAAGAGTTAGCCAAGTGGAGAATGCAAAGGAAACATTCTTGACAAATAGTAAAAGTACTACTCCAGTGAACCTTCTACAAGCAAAAAATTATGACATGATGAAAGGTTAGATGATCATTAGTTTTTTTAGTGATAAGATATTTTTAAATTATGGTAGTTACACTGTTTTTAAGACATAATTCTATTGTGTAAACATTTAATGCATTGAGACATTAAAAAACCAAAAATTTATGTGACTTGATTTATTGCAATATTCTTTTGATTGCATTGGTCTGAAAGTGAACCTGCAATATTTCTAAGGTATATTCCTGTACCTCTCCTCAAGTGATCCCATTGCCAGTGTCAAATTAGCTCACAGGATATACTGTTAGTAATCAGCAAACAGTAAAGTCTTAGGAAAACAGCCAGAACGCTTGACATTTCATTTTCATATTTTTCATTGATTCATGTTTCCCCTTTCTCCTACCCTCACCCCCTCTCCTTTATTCCCCTATTAGTTCTCAGCTTCTTACATTAAATCTTTCTAATAAAGATTCTAACATATGCTTCTTCTTCATTTTATCCTGGAGTCTACTGTGCAGCCAGGAAATTGTTTCTGACACACAGATTTCAGCAACCACCAACCACATGAGTACCAGTGAGAGTTTTATCAATGCTGTCCAGACGTCAACTATACTGGTACTTCCTTTCTTCTTACCACCATCTTCTCCTTTCCTGCCGCTTCCTACAGATAAAACAGGGTGTATGATCCTGTGCCAATGCATTTGAAGCTTGTTGTCAGAGACAATGTCAAGGAGAATTTAAGGTAAAAATAGATTAAAGAGGGGAAATATAAAAGAATAATTGCTATGCTTCAAATAACACTGAACTCAATATCTGCTGTTCCTTGGGGCTGACACATTTGATATGTGGCTTTTATTCTATTGGAGGTTGCTTTAAACTGAAGAAACAGAAACCAGTATAGAAGATTTGTTTGCATTCTTAGCAAGAACCTCCCTCCAGGTGGGAATAGCCAGTCTCTTTTTCTTCTCAACGTTCTGTGATGGAGGTTTCCTGAAGGAAAGATAAATGAACCTTCTGACGAAGCTGAGAAGAAGGGCAGCATCTGAAAGAACTTGAGCAGACAGAGTGGCATTCTTGAAACTTGAAAGGGGACTGGGGGAAGGGAAACTGGGCAGGAGAGATGTAATATATGAAAGAGAGAAGGATTAGAGGTGAAGTGCTAACAGGTGAGTTTAAAGAAAATCAAGTAAGAGAAAACATCATGGCACAAAAGGGGAGAGGAGAAAGAACAACTGAAGCCAGAAGACAAACCAGAGTTGTTGGATCAGAGAAGTATGATCTACTTGTGAAAGTAACAAAGAAATGGTGATACTTGCCAAGGGAATCTGTCTGCTCCTGAAATGAGCTCTATAGCAATAACTGAAAGAATGATCAATCAAGACCAAAGGGGCAAAATAAATGGATTGAGGTATAGAGCTGGCATTGCAAACTAGCAAACTACTGGGTTTCTCTCATTATTAGGCAATGAAAATTTAGTTTATATCTTTAAATTTTACTTATCAATACCTGTAATTAGTTTGTGTTTTTAATTTAATCGATCAGTAAAGCTGATTACAATTTTGCCCATACTTTACTGATTGAGTTATCTTTAAAGCATGATTTGATTTTGAGGTATGAATTTAAGAATTCTAACCAGGAACATTTGAAATTGAAATACTCGAATCTATTCACACAGTTCTCGACACTTTGGTTATTATATTTCTGTGTCTTATTGATAAAGAGGGAAAATCATTATCTTAGTTTCTACTCAGCCTATTATTGCTACATTATAAAAGATAACTAGATTATATTCTGCAAAAAACGCCACGTATATTTGCTGTAATGGTGATGTAATTTGGAGACACTGTCCAGGAAAGCAAAGTGGCCAGCAGTGTGGGATAGCATCACAGATGAATATTATTTCCAGATTCCCCTATATAGAAAAAAGATACATACTGTTTTAAAATATTTGACACATATCTTGGGTAGAGCTAGTTATGTGTTTTGGTAATAAATATCATTTTCCAATATTACCATTTACATTAAATATTTGCATCTACTGCTTTGATATTTGATATTATTGATAAAATATGATCAATATTTTATTGTCTGCAATTTTTTTTTTTTTTTTTTTTTTTTTTTTTTTACATTATCTTTTTTTTTTTTTTTTTTTTTTTTTTTTTTTTTTTTTTTTTTTTTTATTATACTTTAAGTTCTAGGGTACATGTGCATAACGTGCAGGTTTGTTACATATGTATACTTATGCCATGTTGGTGTGCTGCACCCATCAACTCGTCAGCACCCATCAATTCATCATTTATATCATGTATAACTCCCCAATGCAATCCCTCCCTCCTCCCCCCTCCCCCCTCCCCATGATAGACCCCAGTGCGTGATGTTCCCCTTCCCGAGTCCAAGTGATCTCATTGTTCAGTTCCCACCTATGAGTGAGAACATGCGGTGTTTGGTTTTCTCTTCTTGTGATAGTTTGCTAAGAATGATGGTTTCCAGCTGCATCCATGTCCCTACAAAGGACGCAAACTCATCCTTTTTTATGGCTGCATAGTATTCCATGGTGTATATGTGCCACATTTTCTTAATCCAGTCTGTCACAGATGGACATTTGGGTTGATTCCAAGTCTTTGCTATTGTGAATAGTGCCGCAATAAACATACGTGTACATGTGTCTTTGTAGTAGACTAATTTATAATCCTTTGGGTATATACCCAGTAGTGGGGTGGCTGGGTCATATGGTACATCTAGTTCTAGATCCTTGAGGAATTGCCATACTGTTTTCCATAATGGTTGAACTAGTTTACAATCCCACCAACAGTGTAAAAGTGTTCCTATTTCTCCACATCCTCTCCAACACCTGTTGTTTCCTGACTTCTTAATGATTGCCATTCTAACTGGTGTGAGATGGTATCTCATTGTGGTTTTGATTTGCATTTCTCTGATGGCCAGTGATGATGAGCATTTTTTCATGTGTCTGTTGGCTGTATGAATATCTTCTTTTGAGAAATGTCTGTTCATATCCTTTCCCCACTTTTTGATGGGGTTGTTTGTTTTTTTCTCGTATATTTGTTTGAGTTCTTTGTAGATTCTGGATATTAGCCCTTTGTCAGATGAGTAGGTTGCAAAAATTTTCTCCCATTCTGTAGGTTGCCTGTTCACTCTGATGGTAGTTTCTTTTGCTGTGCAAAAGCTCTTTAGTTTAATTAGATCCCATTTGTCAATTATGGCTTTTGCTGCCGTTGCTTTTGGTGTTTTAGACATGAAGTCCTTGCCCATGCCTATGTCCTGAATGGTACTACCTAGATTTTCTTCTAGGGTTTTTATGGTATTAGGTCTAACATTTAAGTCTCTAATCCATCTTGAATTAATCTTCGTATAAGGGGTAAGGAAAGGATCCAGTTTCAGCTTTCTACTTATGGCTAGCCAATTTTCCCAGCACCATTTATTAAATAGGGAATCCTTTCCCCATTTCTTGTTTCTCTCAGGTTTGTCAAAGATCAGATGGCTGTAGATGTGCGGTATTATTTCTGAGGACTCTGTTCTGTTCCATTGGTCTATATCTCTGTTTTGGTACCAGTACCATGCTGTTTTGGTTACTGTAGCCTTGTAGTATAGTTTGAAGTCAGGTAGCGTGACGCCTCCAGCTTTGTCCTTTTGACTTAGGATTGTCTTGGCAATGCGGGCTCTTTTTTGGTTCCATATGAACTTTAAAGCAGTTTTTTCCAATTCCGTGAAGAAAGTCATTGGTAGCTTGATGGGGATGGCATTGAATCTATAAATAACCTTGGGGAGTATGGCCATTTTCACGATATTGATTCTTCCTATCCATGAGCATGGTATGTTCTTCCATTTGTTTGTGTCCTCTTTGATTTCACTGAGCAGTGGTTTGTAGTTCTCCTTGAAGAGGTCCTTTACATCCCTTGTAAGCTGGATTCCTAGGTATTTTATTCTCTTTGAAGCAATTGTGAATGGAAGTTCATTCCTGATTTGGCTCTCTGCTTGTCTGTTGCTGGTGTATAAGAATGCTTGTGATTTTTGCACATTAATTTTGTATCCTGAGACTTTGCTGAAGTTGCTTATCAGCTTAAGGAGATTTTGGGCTGAGACGATGGGGTTTTCTAAATATACAATCATGTCATCTGCAAACAGGGACAATTTGACTTCTTCTTTTCCTATCTGGATACCCTTGATTTCTTTCTCTTGCCTGATTGCCCTAGCCAGAACTTCCAACACTATGTTGAATAGGAGTGGTGAGAGAGGGCATCCCTGTCTTGTGCCAGTTTTCAAAGGGAATTTTTCCAGTTTTTGCCCATTCAGTATGATATTAGCTGTGGGTTTGTCATAAATAGCTCTTATTATTTTGAGGTACGTTCCATCAATACCGAATTTATTGAGCGTTTTTAGCATGAAGGGCTGTTGAATTTTGTCAAAAGCCTTTTCTGCATCTATTGAGACAATCATGTGGTTCTTGTCTTTGATTCTGTTTATATGCTGGATTACGTTTATTGATTTGCGAATGTTGAACCAGCCTTGCATCCCAGGGATGAAGCCCACTTGATCATGGTGGATAAGCTTTTTGATGTGCTGCTGAATCCGGTTTGCCAGTATTTTATTGAGGATTTTTGCATCAATGTTCATCAGGGATATTGGTCTAAAATTCTCTTTTTTTGTTGTGTCTCTGCCAGGCTTTGGTATCAGGATGATGTTGGCCTCATAAAATGAGTTAGGGAGGATTCCCTCTTTTTCTATTGATTGGAATAGTTTCAGAAGGAATGGTACCAGCTCCTCCTTGTACCTCTGGTAGAATTCAGCTGTGAATCCATCTGGTCCTGGACTTTTTTTGGTGGGTAGGCTATTAATTGTTGCCTCAATTTCAGAGCCTGCTATTGGTCTATTCAGGGATTCAACTTCTTCCTGGTTTAGCCTTGGGAGAGTGTAAGTGTCCAGGAAATTATCCATTTCTTCTAGATTTTCTAGTTGATTTGCGTAGAGGCGTTTATAGTATTCTCTGATGGTAGTTTGTATTTCTGTGGGGTCAGTGGTGATATCCCCTTTATCATTTTTTATTGCATCTATTTGATTCCTCTCTCTTTTTTTCTTTATTAGCCTTGCTAGCGGTCTGTCAATTTTGTTGATCTTTTCAAAAAACCAACTCCTGGATTCATTGATTTTTTGGAGGGTTTTTTGTGTCTCTATCTCCTTCAGTTCTGCTCTGATCTTAGTTATTTCTTGCCTTCTGCTAGCTTTTGAATGTGATTGCTCTTGCCTCTCTAGTTCTTTTAATTGTGATGTTAGAGTGTCAATTTTAGATCTTTCCTGCTTTCTCTTGTGGGCATTTAGTGCTATAAATTTCCCTCTACACACTGCTTTAAATGTGTCCCAGAGATTCTGGTATGTTGTATCTTTGTTCTCATTGGTTTCAAAGAACATCTTTATTTCCGCTTTCATTTCGTTATGTACCCAGTAGTCATTCAGGAGCAGGTTGTTCAGTTTCCATGTAGTTGAGCGGTTTTGATTGAGTTTCTTAGTCCTGAGTTCTAGTTTGATTGCACTGTGGTCTGAGAGACAGTTTGTTATAATTTCTGTTCTTTTACATTTGCTGAGGAGTACTTTACTTCCAATTATGTGGTCAATTTTGGAATAAGTGCGATGTGGTGCTGAGAAGAATGTATATTCTGTTGATTTGGGGTGGAGAGTTCTATAGATGTCTATTAGGTCCGCTTGGTGCAGAGATGAGTTCAATTCCTGGATATCCTTGTTAACTTTCTGTCTCGTTGATCTGTCTAATGTTGACAGCGGAGTGTTGAAGTCCCCCATTATTATTGTATGGGAGTCTAAGTCTCTTTGTAAGTCTCTAAGGACTTGCTTTATGAATCTGGGTGCTCCTGTATTGGGTGCATATATATTTAGGAGAGTTAGCTCTTCCTGTTGAATTGATCCCTTTACCATTATGTAATGGCCTTCTTTGTCTCTTTTGATCTTTGATGGTTTAAAGTCTGTTTTATCAGAGACTAGGATTGCAACCCCTGCTTTTTTTTGTTCTCCATTTGCTTGGTAGATCTTCCTCCATCCCTTTATTTTGAGCCTATGTGTGTCTCTGCATGTGAGATGGGTCTCCTGAATACAGCAGACTGATGGGTCTTGACTCTTTATCCAGTTTGCCAGTCTGTGTCTTTTAATTGGAGCATTTAGTCCATTAACATTTAAGGTTAATATTGTTATGTGTGAACTTGATCCTGCCATTATGATATTAACTGGTTATTTTGCTCGTTAGTTGATGCAGTTTCTTCCTAGCCTCGATGGTCTTTACATTTTGCCAAGTTTTTGCGATGGCTGGTACCGGTTGTTCCTTTCCATGTTTAGGGCTTCCTTCAGGGTCTCTTGTAAGGCAGGCCTGGTGGTGACAAAATCTCTAAGCATTTGCTTATCTGTAAAGGATTTTATTTCTCCTTCACTTATGAAACTTAGTTTGGCTGGATATGAAATTCTGGGTTTAAAATTCTTTTCTTTAAGAACGTTGAATATTGGCCCCCACTCTCTTCTGGCTTGTAGAGTTTCTGCCGAGAGATCTGCTGTTAGTCTGATGGGCTTCCCTTTGTGGGTGACCCGACCTTTCTCTCTGGCTGCCCTTAAGATTTTTTCCTTCATTTCAACTTTGGTGAATCTGGCAATTATGTGTCTTGGAGTTGCTCTTCTGGAGGAGTATCTTTGTGGCGTTCTCTGTATTTCCTGAATTTGAATGTTGGCCTGCCCTACTAGGTTGGGGAAGTTCTCCTGGATGATATCCTGAAGAGTGTTTTCCAACTTGGTTCCATTTTCCCCCTCACTTTCAGGCACCCCAATCAGACGTAGATTTGGTCTTTTTACGTAATCCCATACTTCTTGCAGGCTTTGCTCATTTCTTTTTCTTCTTTTTTCTTTTGGTTTCTCTTCTCGCTTCATTTCATTCATTTGATCTTCAATCGCTGATACTCTTTCTTCCAGTTGATCGAGTCGGTTACTGAAGCTTGTGCATTTGTCACGTATTTCTCGTGTCATGGTTTTCATCTCTGTCATTTCGTTTATGATCTTCTCTGCATTAATGAGTCTAGCTGTCAATTCTTCCACTCTTTTTTCAAGATTTTTAGTTTCTTTGCGCTGGGTACGTAATTCCTCCTTTAGCTCTGATAAGTTTGATGGACTGAAGCCTTCTTCTCTCCTCTCGTCCAAGTCATTCTCTGACCAGCTTTGATCCGTTGCTGGTGATGGGCTGCGCTCCTTTGCAGGGGGAGATGCGCTCTTATTTTTTGAATTTCCAGCTTTTCTGCCCTGCTTCTTCCCCATCTTTGTGGTTTTATCTGTCTCTGGTCTTTGATGGTGGTGACGAACTGATGGGGTTTTGGTATAGGTGTCCTTCCTGTTTGATAGTTTTCCTTCTGACAGTCAGAAGGACTCTCTGTTGGTCTGTTGGAGATTGCTTGAGGTCCACTCCAGACCCTGTTTGCCTGGGTATCAGCAGCAGAGGTTGCCGAAGATAGAATATTGCTGAACAGCGAGTGTACCTGTCTGATTCTTCCTTTGGAAGTGTCCTCTCAGGGGTGTACTCCACCCTGTGAGGTGTGGGGTGTCAGACTGCCCCTAGTGGGGGATTTCTCCCAGCTAGGCTACTCAGGGGTCAGGGACACACCTGAGCCGGCAGTCTGTCCGTTCTCAGATCTCAACCTCCGCGTTGGGAGATCCGCGGCTCTCCCCAAAGCTGTCAGACAGAGTCGTTCGCGTCTGCACCGGCTCCCGCTACTTCCCCTGTTGGTCTTCAGCTGTGCGCTGTCCCCAGAGGTGGAGACTACAGAGACAGGCAGGCTTCCTTGAGCTGCTGTGAGCTCCACCCAGTTCGAGCTTCCCAGCGGCTTTGTTTACCTACTTAAGCCTCAGCAATGGCGGGCGCCCCTCCCCCAGCCTCGCTGCTGCCTTGCGGATAGATCGCGGCAGACTGCTGTGTTAGCAGTGAGGGAGGCTTCGTGGGCGTGGGACCCTCCCGGCCAGGTGTGGGATATATTCTCCTGGAATGCCTGTATGCTTACAGCGCAGTATTGGGGTGGGAGTTACCCGATTTTCCAGGTGTTGTGTGTCTCAGTTCCCCTGGCTAGGAAAACGGATCCCCTTCCCCCTTGCGCTTCCAGGTGAGGCGATGCCTCGCCCTGCTTCAGCTCTCGCTGGTCAGGCTGCAGCAGCTGACCAGCACCGATTGTCCGGCACTCCCTAGTGAGATGACCCCAGTACCTCAGTTGAAAATGCAGAAATCACCGGTCTTCTGTGTCGCTCGCGCTGGGAGTTGGAGACTGGAGTTGTTCCTATTCGGCCATCTTGCTCCGCCCCCTCTGTCTGCAATTTTATGCTCTGAATTTTTGTAGAATAGATTGCAATCCATCTCCCTCTGTCTCCCATTTTGTTGTCTTTTATTTTTTGAGAGAGCTCTTTATAGTTATTTGTTATGGTTATTTGAATGCTTAAATAGGTATCAATACATGTTCAAAAATGGCTTTCAATCAACTTCAGTTTAAAATTTCACTTAGAACTGTTGACATCAGAATTTACCAGAGCCTTGTATACAGGGGTACATTTTCTTTGTCACATGTTGAATTAGTTTTATTATTCTTTGCTATCTTCTAAGTTATTTGGAAGTCTGGTTAGTGTTTCCTTGTTTCATTATTGAAACAGTTCTTCTAGACTTCTTATGAAACCGTGGAAATTCTCTAAACCCAAACAAAACTTTGATCCATCAGGCTGTGTATTTTATTTTGTATTATCACAATAGCCTGTTATTTTGGGGTCTTCCAGTTAGCTTGTTTGAGATATTTCACTCAGAGTTATCATAATGAAAGTCAGGCCATCCAGTTTATTTTATTATAGGATCCTTGTTAAGGGAAAAAGACGAAAAGCACTGGTGGAACTGTTAGAAATTATTTTTAGTGAACCATAAAATAGTTTTCTATACAGTTAAAGGTAGAGAACATACAACAATGTGAATGATCATAAATGTTCTTTTTAAAAACAGACAGAACCTTTTCATAATTTTTCATTTACTTTCTTAAAATAAATATGTTGCCATAATAGCCATTGCTTTAAGTTTGATGAGACATTGACTAAGCACCCACGCAGAATCTCCATAGTCAGTTTTGGGTCCAGAGACCACATGACTAGAACTGTTTAAGATTTGTCTCTGATTTCATAAATGTTACTTTGGAGAATCCTATTATATTTAGGTAATGTTTAATAAGTATTACTCATAAACAAATACATATTCAGCTTATATGGCTAAAACACAAAATGCGACGTCACTTCTCTTGTTGATATATTAAGCTTCCACGGTTCCTAGCCTTGGGAAAATTGTCACTATATATGTATAGCTGTCTATCTGGAAGATCCTTTCACTGAGGTTCTGGCCATGTAGTTATCCTTCTGCGTATACTTAAAAAAAGAAGGCTTTATTGATTGTCTGGAACCTAAATGCCTACTATTTAATAAATGAGCTCAATGGGTTATCCTCTAACATTCTTTAATTTTGGTTTGTTCATCTCATCAAGACCATTCACATCCATCTTTTCCTCTTCTTTTTCTATTTTCTTTTGAGTTCTCCAAATATGTAGTGACTTCCAGGACCTTATGCTGTCCCCTCTTTCATTCTCAGTTTTAACAGTCTATTCCTTTTTCCAATTAATGAGGAATGCTACATTCTTATTGATTTAAGACCACTGTCATCAACATCTTGTTAAAAGTTCTGCAGATGAAAACAAAACTTATTTTTTCCAGATTTATGTTCAAGTGCTTATGACAACATTTTTATGTGGAGCGTAGCTTAATAAAGTACTTTGATGTGGATTATTTTCATTGATTTTCAGTTATGTGTGATAATGGTGTTATTTTTATTTTGTAGAGGAGAAAATGAATGCTTACAGAATTTATGTCACTTGACCAAAAATCACTGAACTAATATTCAATGAATGAGAGCTTTGTACTAACTCTAACTCAGAGCCTTTTTACTACATCAGGCCAATATTATGACCAAGAATTATTCTTGGGGTGTTCTTGTTATTAATATTTAGAAATACTATTTTTGAATTCTCCTGAGTCTGTGATTTTTAGCTATGTGCATTCTCAGAGTGTGTTACCATGTATACAATTTTATGAACCAAGCCAGAGATTGATGGAATTTTATCCTACCTAAGTCAAAAGATTATCTATTAAGTTTCTTCTCTATTTGGTGTTCTGAGGTGCTGAACATAAGTAAAATGCTGAACTCATACATAAAGGTCAAAAGTGGAGAGAATGGGGACAGCATCCATAAATGTGGAGTATACCCACTCAATGTGATTAATGGTTAAATGAAAGGAAAACATAAGAAGTGCTTTAGTGATAACAGTTGTAGGTGCAATTTATTTAACACTTCCTGAGTTTAAACAGGGAACTGTGTGTATACATACACATGCACACACACAAACATACGTATATTTTTAAACCAGTCTTTATAAAATCATGAGTTAGATACTTATCTCATTTTAATGGCTAAGTAGTTTAAAAAGAGAAAAATTAAGAAATTTGTCTAAGATTGCAAATTAGTAACAGAATGCAAATTTGAAAAGCAGTTTGGTTTGTTTCCAAAACCTACTATGTTTTAATGCCTCATTGAGATGAGACCGTACCATTGGCTAGCATGTTCAGGAAACTCTTCCTGAAATAGGTAATATGTGTGTTGAGTTTTAAAACATTAGTAATATTTGACTATGTGAAGAGATGGGAAAGAGGTTATTAAGATTTGGAGCAATAGGTAGCACAAAATACCTGCCCCAAAGAGAAATCTCTGCAAAATATTTAAGGTGTAGTGGAAATATCAACTTTGTTGGAATTATGACACTTACAAACAAAGGCAAGTACAGATGGAGAAGCCAACATGGTCTTCAGAGAGTATAATATTTAGATTACAAAGTGAAAAACCAATAGGATGTATTATGTGATTATTAAAAATTTTTCAGAATAAAAATATATTAACAAAATTTGTGGTAAAGAAGATTAATGTGATGTTTATAATCTTTATTGATGGGAGGAAACATAATAGGAATAAGGTGTTTTCTTCATTGTTATTTAAAATAATTAGTTCATGCCATAAATATAAAAGGAGGGCCTCAAGAAAAAAATAAATAAATAAAAAAACTGGAAGAAGCTGAAGATACTTTCTGCAGGGAAAGAATACAGGATCAAAAATAACAGAATTATCAGTATATACAGCATCAATAAAACGTGAGCCATTTAATTCTGCATTTTCTAAATAGTAACTGTGAGGCATCATATTAAGCATTATTTTAATTCTGTCCAAAAGATAGGTGAAAAGGAGAAAGCACATTTTAGAAGAAGAATTTGATATTAGCCTGTAAAGAATTATTAGGAATTATTTATTTTGAAAGTTTGTCTAAAGTAGGAGATAGAAGTCAATACTTAAGAATTTTAAGAATAGTTTTATTCAGGGTCAAAATATAGAGTTTAAAGAATAGATGGTCATGTCTTACACTTTGCAGAGTGAATTCTTTCAGAGCAAGAAAGAGAAACCAGTGAGAAAGATAGGTAACAAAGAGAAAAGCAAAAATAAGAATGTTGCATTTTCATACAGGAAAGATAGTTTATGAACTATGGAAATATAATACTGAAAAATCATTTTTAAGGACTTTGGAAAATGAAAGACTTGTATAATAAGTGCCTTTTTAAATTTTTCTTTTGGTTTGAATAGATTTTGTTGTGGTTTTTGTTTGGTTCTCAAGTACATATTTTCCTTCTATAAACTGTAGTCTTCAAAAGAAAGCTCAGATACCTGTTTAGGATTTCTTCCAAAAATTTTCTATCATGTCCTTATTTTTTTTAAAATGAATGCTTTGATGTTTATGAAAAAAATGACGAAAAAAGCAAAAAACAAAAAGTTTCTTTACCAAAAAAACTAAATTTTCTGAAAGAGTTTGTTATGAAAATTCAATCTATTCTGTTTTGTTTAATACAAGAGATTGCAAAAAAAAAATGTATGCAATGTCTAATCTTAGGAATGACACAGTAAAAGATTATCATACCTTGAATAAACTGCATAGCTCTCATTAATTTTGATAATTCATGTTGGCTAATAGAACAAGCTTGTTTAAAACATTTAAAGCACTCTTACCTACACACGGCTTCTAATTTTAAGTTGCTATAATTTTCATATACAATGGCTTACATTATGCTAAGGCTAGATTCAAGGTTTGCAAAGTAGTGGATGATAATCACAAAGTTGATTTGAACCCCATCTTTTCTTAAGATATTTAAAGGCTGTGGTTCTAAAATATGAACTGATCTTCATAACATCACAGATGTAGTATTGAATTTTTAAATTTGAAGTCCATTAAAATATTTCTAAGATCAAATTGTCTTCTTGGAAATTTGCATGCACATTATTTTACATACTTTCATTGTATTTAACTCCAGTTGTCTTAAAATTATAAAGAATACTGCTTTAATCTTAGCAGTAGAAATCATATGGTCACATCCTATTGATGGTTGTTCCTTACAAAATTTCGTATTTTTAGGCTTCACATATCCTTTAGATTTCATGTTCATTTAATAACAGTTTGCTCTTTGGTTTCAAGGATCTCTTTTTAGAATTGTTTAAATACCTGAGAGGTCAAACCAAAAATTTATGTTTCTACTCTTCAGGAATAGAATCAAATGGACTTAGGGTGTAGGCATCCCACAGTAATGGTAAAGTTGCAATGCTGAATTACCATGCAGTCTAAAATTAGTATGTGATTGGCTTAAAATGAAGACACCTTGGTATAGCAATGTAGTATAATACACAAAATGCAAGCAGTGATTAGTGGAACTCTGTGCCTTTAGTAGAACCAACCCTCTTTCTTCTATCACTAGTGCGTGAATCAGATGTGTATTCAAGAGTTAAGGACAGAGGACAGAAGACTTGTATCTGTTCTTAGATCAGAAAAATAATTGAAAACTATAACCAATATAATTTGATGAAAGTCAAAGTTGGGGTGAGCTTAGGGAATAAAACATGCTTACTTTGGATACCACCTCCTATAAATTGAGAGGTGATTGTAATTGGAGAACTGAAGCGACCACAGAGAAATGTATCTGTAATTCTTGAAATGGCAATAGGTGAGTGCAGTGTGTGGAGAGTTGTGGTATACCTGATAGTTTTCTCTAGGAAAATTTAGAGGTAAGATAAATACCCACTTCAGTCTTCACTCAACATGCTGAGAGAGCAGACCAATAGAAAAAAAATGGATTTATGCAAAGATGTTGTCATAATTGAATGTGGAATTCCTTGTATATGACAAATATCATGGGTAGTTTAAGCCAGGACAGATAAAGATCAATGTGTAGCAAATGAACAGTACAGTTATAAAGACCAGAAAGAAAAGTTGTTGACAGAATGGACCTTAACACCATGTAACCAATAATATAGTCCACTTTGAAGGTCAAAATTGATGAACGTTCTCACTATTGCTAACGGTTTTATTCATACTATAATAAGTGTGTAGCTTGGACACAGGGTGGGGAACTTCACACACTGGGGCCTGTCATGGGGTGGGGGTAGGAGGAGGGATAGCAATAGGAGATATACCTAATGTAAATGACAAGTACAGCCACGACACCAACATGGCACATGTATACATATGTAACAAACATGCATGTTGTGCACATGTACCCTAGAACTTAAAGTATAATAATAAAAAAAGACAGATTGTTAAAATGGAAAAAAAAAAAAGTGTGTGGAACATCAGAGGATTAGGAGAAATGCAACATGCTTTTTTTTTTTTTTTTTTTTTTTTTTTTGCTTTTTGTTTCTTTGTCTATATTTTTACTAGCTAGTGAGTTCTGTGATTACTGAATTAACCTTATTCACTTTCATATGCCAAGGTATAGAAGAGTGTGTGTTATAGGTGCTAATTAAATGTTTGACAGTAAATGAATGATGCTTTTGGGATTAGAGTCCAAAAAAAGACATGAAATCTTTACGGTGTATATAATAGGCACGTCACAAAATGGAGAAAATGATAAAAACCGAGCCCACTGTAAGATAATGTAGTCCAGATATTTGCAGAAGATGAGAGAAGAAACCTTAGTGATTCTTAACCTTTTAGAGCCATGAATATTTTGGGAAACTCAAAAGTAATGAACATATATTCCCAAACACAAACACTCCCACCCCCACACACCCTTTTGCTTTCAACTTAGAAGAATAAAGAACTATCTGAAGCCCTTCTTTGATCTCATTAGTGTTTTGTCTGTTTTTTAAAAAATTAGATTTATCCAGCCTATCTTGAGTAGTACTAGGTTACTCTTGTATTCTGGTGTAACCAAGAATTGTCCTCATTTTTGCTTTTTAAAGTATCACTCTATTAGGAGAGATAGATTACACTCTATGAATACATTTTAGTGTGTATGTATGTGTTATAAACATATATATACACACATATTTGTACACATGCAGTCAGTGTGCATAGTTGTTACCAACGTTCAACTATAGGAGTTATATATTAAGATATTTATTGCAAATAATTGGCTTATATGATTATGAGGGCTTGGCTGGTCAAGTCTAATATTCACAGGGAAGGTCAAGAAGAAAGGCAGGCTAAAACCTTCTAGCATGACTGAAGTTACTGTCAACAGGTAAAATTTCTTCTTCATTAGAAAAATTTCAGCTCTGCTCTTAAGGCATTTCAGAACCTGATTAAATTAGGCCTATCCGGATTACCTGGAGTATCTCTTTTACTCAAAGTCAACTGTTTGTGTCCTTTAATCACATCTATGGATTCCCTTCAGAGCAACACCCAGACTTGTATTTGATTGAATAACTGAGGGCTGTAGCCTTGGAAAGTTCACACATCAATAAGCCATCAAAGTGATATATTTGAGATGTGGGCTTAGTTGTCAGTATTATTTTATGTTTATGTAGTGCCATACCTCTCCTCCCCAATATTATGGATGTCTAATACCCAGGATTGAAATTTTGAATACTTGGTTACTAAACTATTGCAAATTTTAAAAAAGTATTATCAGAATTATGTTGAATACTCATGAGAATGATTGAAGTAGTGAATCATCTGTTTTGTATAAGCCAGACAATTATCCAAACACATTCACCTGTGTATGTTGTTGTTTTAATTTTGAATATAAGCATCTCATATTTTTGCAGTATCCTGGGAAAACTATTTTCATGCTTTTTTCTCTGAAATGCTTAATATGTATGTGTAGCACACACGTATAAAATATATACGTGTACATAAATATACATATTCCATATGTACCAACCTTTTATATTATGCTATTAATATACATTTTATTCTGTCTTATGCTTTCAGCCAATGAAAGCTAGTGAATGAAGCTGTTCTGTATATTCATGGTGAAGAATTTTCTTGCACCATACCACTATCTGTCAGACAATAAGCAAGAATTTGAGCTGTCAAAAGTTGAGGAAGGTATGTAGTCTCCATGATTTATTCAACTGTGCCTTTACTTTAATCAATAGCTTCTACTTCATTTAAAACATTTGGACCATAATGCTTAAACATAATGTGCAAGTGATAGCATAATAGCAATGTCTGATACATCCAAAAAATGAACTCTACAGTGGTTCAAGAATATTCAAGGGGTATATAGCACACATAGAAGTAAAATTAAATTGCAAATTAAAGATTTATATAAGTCCTTGTATATGTTAGGCATTTAAGAAATATCACTTTGCCTGGGAATGTTTTTCAACGATTACAGAAAAGGTAGGTGGAAGCAATTATTGTCTAAGTCATGTTATTACTTCAGGGGATTCAGATAAATAAAAAGAGTGACCACAAATATATGAGTCAAGAACTTAGAGCTGATTCATGAAGGTTGTTTTTGGTAAAGATGTATTACCACTCCTCTGCTTCCAGGCAAAATATGATATGCAACTATTAAGACATTTTAAAAACGTGAATGCTGTTCTCTCTGCACTTGATGCTAAATTTTGGATGAATATAAAACACTATAAGAAAGTGGTTTATATCCCTCGACTGAATTAAAAACAAATTAGAATTTCAAGGAACACCCACCTGAGAAATTTGCATAATGATAACTGTTAAGTAACAGTGCAGTAAAGACAAAAACAAAAGGGTTATCATCAATAGAACATATTGCGGAAAGGAAGGGTATATATAAGAAGAGTAGAAGGGTAACTTCATGAAAGACAATGAGTTGAATCTTATCATGGAAAAAGAGTAGAGTTTGATGAAACAAAGAGGAGTTGAAGCCTTCCGGTTAGAGAGAGACATGTTGTGCAGGCAACGCTGTCTAGCAGATCTTTGAACTATGAGTAGGGCAGCCTAGTTGCCATGGACGATTTGTGTACAAAATTAGTAGGAGATGAATTGGAAAAGCAGCCTGTGACCAAACTGTGAAGGAAACTAAGGGTGAGAAAACAAAGTTAGGAATTTATCCTTATAGGTAATGATTCCTGAGAGAGTTATCAGCATAGTGAGTGGTGACAAAAATAATTTAACATGAGAATTTGAGAGAACATTTTAACTTAATAAGCGTATCAGATGTATCACTTACCATAATGGATAGAAAAAAATGATTTATTTTAGTGCTAGTAGTAACACATGAGGCCAGTGTTCTAATGAAAATGATTTGGCTTAATGAATTAACTTGTAAACTTACTGGGCAAGATATCGAATGCTATGTAAGGTGCCAGGCTTAGCATACTGCCACTACTCAAAAAGTGAAATGTAATAATGGGACTTGTCAAGACTCTGAAGTAATAAATGCCATTAAACCCAGGAGAAAGGAGATGGCTTTCCTTTCATTTGCCCGGGGACATACAGTCCCAGTTTTCTCAGGAAAACCTAAAATCCTGTTGCTAAATTTACATAGAAATGAAATGAATACATTATTTAAAGCCTGATTCAGGCTTCCCATCATAAAGGACAGGGAATCTTACCTATATTGATTGGTCTTTCAAAAGGTGTATGGGAAAACGCCCCTCTCCTAATCACTGAATTAAATGGAATTTACTAGCTTAGTTTAATCAGTACCTTGTAATCAAATCAGGCATGAAATCAAGTTTTGATTACATATTGTTCTCACTATTACTATCAAATTGCCAAATCATTGGAAACACCCCTAAGTATGGGAGAGGAAGGCAAAGGATCAGGGAAGCAAATATTTTATTTAGTAAAATAGAAAAATATAATTAGATTTAACCAAATTTTGAAGCTCTTCAGCCTTCTTTATTGGACTATCCTGAAATAACTTAGATTCCCAATATCATTCCTATAATACATCTTAAGCTGCCCAGAAGGGTTGCATCAAGTAGACAGATAAAACTACTTGTTTTATGTCAAATTTCCTCAAACAATGATTAAACACGTAGAACCTTTTTATTATTTTAACAAATAGAGGGAGTTTCTAGTTTTCTGTGACTATACTTATTTAATTTTCAATTAAATGTTATTTTACAAATAAAAACTTAATTTGATTGTAAAATTTTCACTTTGTTACTAGGTAAAAACATGTTTAAGGCCAACCACCACACCAATCCATTTACCTACTTACATTTTCACATGAAATTATAACAACCTTATGAGGATGCTATAGTCCATTTTACAGAAAAGAACTATGAGATTAATATCCTTTTTACACAACTACTAAATAATAAATGTGAAATCAAGATGTGCTTGATTACAAAGACCTGCTTCTCATATCATAATAAAATAATCCATTTTTCAAATATAAAATGTATGTATTTTTTTTCAATTCTGAATGCAAGTCAGATACCAGGAAAAGGAAAAGGTGCCATCTCAGGCTTCCAGCACTCTATTAAATAAATCATTTCAACATGGAAATTAGACAAGGATTTTGATTGGTACATCAAGTAATTAAATTTAAAAAGTTTCTTGATTAACTATTGTGTTTCAACATCAATTCAACAATAGAAAATGTAATTATTCAGCATAACCAATTATATTTTATTAAAGGGTGCATGGTGTTATAAATGAGAAAAATGCATTTATGATGAATTTATTTTAGTTTTTATAAAACTAGTAATACTAAAGGTAAATGATTGTCAGACCATTGTTCATTTGTCTATTGTTTATTGCAGAATTTTGTTTTGAAAGGTAATTACATGCAGAGTACTAATTTGAATATTTCTTTATGCAGAAGAGAAACTGATACATAGTCCCGAACCCTCAAAAATCGTATTTTTACAGGGCATTTATTGTACGTGGAGATACACAGTAATGAAACATTTATAAGTTGTTTACAGAAGACTATGATTGAAGAATGTGACTGGCATAATTTAATGAGAAATTCACAGAAACAATCAATGGACAGAGAAGCATATTAGAGAAAATGATGGCCAAATGAACTAAAATAAGGCATTTGAGCTAAAAAGCGACAATTTTAAAATGAAAATGATATTGGTCGAATGTGGCAAGAGCAATGTTTGGACTATAATTTCTTCTGGTTTTCAGCAAAATATATTACTAGAATTTTGAGAGAAAAATATTGAAACCCTAGAATTGTATGTTCAATTAAGACATCAGTTATGAAAAGTGAATAAGTTTAGAGATCTGCTGTACAACATATAAATAAACATGTAGATATACAAACTGTGGATAAGAGTACAATATTGTATTGTGCACTTAAACGTCTGTTAAGAGAGTAAATCTCATATTAAATGTTCTTACCACAATAAAAACCAAAAATAAGTAATAATAAAAAGGTTTAAAGTTTACTTCATCAAGCTAACATTATTTATTGCCTTGTAAATATGTGCTAAGCCTGGTACTAGGTGCAGGGTATTCCAAGATGATCAAGATTCAATTGTTTTCCACAAAGAGCTCATCAAAAATAACACAATAGCAAATAACAACTATACAACGTGACAAGGGCTAATATAGAGGCATAATTAAAATTTAAATAAGATACGTGTGCAGAAATAATTTTTTCTGCCTACTAGGAGAACTGAGAGGTAGATGATCTCAGGAAGTTGTAAAAAAGACGTCACCTTTAAAAATGAGTAGATATTTTTTGTATGAAAAAGAAGGGGAGTGGGTGGAGGAAGGAAGGAGAATAGAAGAGGGAATAGCAGGTGCAAGGGATACCATCAAGAAATGCAAAAATTAATAAAATGCTTCCAATTGGGAATCAATGATTTGGCTAAAGAACTAGGTACATGGTTTAGTGATGAAGGTAGGAATATAATCTTGAGATTGGTTTTGATGGACCTTATATGCTGTGCTAATTAATTGTATTATTTATTCTGAAATAGCTAGTGTAAAATAAAACTTGAAGAATGTGTAGAAGTTTATTTGTATATATTGTATTTAACCTAATTCAGTGTTCATTTTATTTTTCAAAACCTTTAAGCCTCATAACAATCTCCATGAAAGCGTGTAACAGGTTGTAACTACAGTCCTCTTTTTTTTTTTTTTTTTAGACACGGTCTTGCTCTATTGCCCAGGCTGGGATGCAGTGTCATGATCACTGCAGCTTTGACCTCTTGGATTCCAGCGATCCTCCCACCTTAGCCTCCTGAGTAGCTGGAATTACAGATGCATGCCACAATACTCATTTGAACTCTTTTTTTTTTTTTTTTTTTTTTTTTTTTTTTTTTTTAAGAGGTGGAGTCTCACTATGTTGCCAAGGCTAGTCTTGACCTCCTCGGCTCAAGCAACTCTCCTGCCTCCTGGGCAGAATTATAGGCATGAGCTGCCACACCTCTACTATTAAACCATACACTTTTATTTAAGTTCTAAATATTTTTTGTTCAATTATGGTATCTACAGTATGTTTTTTGCAGGATGGCAAAATTTATTTGCAGTATATTTTGTGTTTTCACTTAGAGGTGAAAACTAAAAATTCCACAATTATGATCACCAGGAAAATCTGTGTCAGAGAAGTAATAACCATGGACTTGACATAAATTTTCTGTATCTCACGACAGATTAAGTAAATGATCTTTTTTAAAAACAGCACATAAATATTTATTGGTCATTGTGATGTCTTTTACACAGCTAGTCACTTTCTCTCACCTACATAGCTGGCTTTAGATTTTGAATAATACCAGTAGTTATAAAAATACATAAATGTTAAAAAAAATTATTCAAATATATTTTAATAGCACACTAGTATTATAATAGAAACATTGTACCAAAATATTTGTTTTTAATTTTGTATAGAAGAGTTTATTTTCATTTTTTGACTTTGAAAAATTGTGAGTATCTTGAAATCCTATTGATCACTGCCCTTAAAAGCTACGTGTTTATCACTGATTTGGAAGTCTTTATTAACATCAAGAGATACACTTGTGTTTCTTCGCTCCTCCTGGTACACTCCATGTAAATGAAAGTGTGCAATCTGCCAGCTAGGCATAGCTGCATGTTACCACTTCAGTTAAATTCTTTCTGCTACATGAAGCTAGGTTTGCTGGGTGCAACCCTTCTCTGTGTACAGAGATACTCTTTTGAAGCATAACATAACATCAAATTCAATGTCACTTTCAAGCAGATTAAGGTGTCTTCAGGGTGCCAATATTGATAAACAAGCCACTCTTGCAGAGATGATGGGTTTTCTATTTAAAAAATAAAAAGCAACCAGTGCACATATTTGGACACAGCGACACTCCCTCACTATATTGAACTTTCAAAAGACTCCACAGGATCTCTTGCTTCATGGGATCTGTACTAGCAGACCTATTTACTCCTACTGTGTCAAGCATATGTCTTCCATGCTCATGTACAGTTTACGGCTTTGTCAGGCATTGATTGCAGCAAATGTCTGCTTTTCTGTATTTGATTATACCTTGTGTTCATGCTTGTTCTCAAAGCCTTTAAGTCAGAGGTTCTCGCGGACTAATACAGAAAATGGCAAGAGGAAAGTGAGATGTGCATGTGGCTCACGTTCTCAGACCCTGTCTAGGACACCAACATATGGCTCACAGGATCAGAGATCACTGGGTTTCCTACCCTTTGAACCTATCCCCAAATGTATTTGGAATGAAATATCTCTCTAAATTGGTTACTTAATATAAACACTTTACTAGCTTTACTTTTCTTAGCTGACAGCTATTGAAATTTTTTACTATCTCAGCACCAGCTATGCACAAAAAAATAAGAGTACATGCACAAATTCTTGTTTATATACATCCTATTTTTAAACCTGAATCCTTAGAAGACAAAAATCTGAGGCACGGAGTATTGCTATTCTTTGATTGAGAAGATATAGTCCCAGGGCAACAAGAATGAGGGAAAATGGAAGTGAGCAGAAAATGATGCAAAACTCTGCAAACTCATTTTACCAAACACGCCAGCATTTGCAAAAACACACAGTGAGTCATTCAACTGGTTGCTCAATCTGTAACATTGGGCATATCTTCACAACATTGGATAGACAATGAGTGGGAGAAAAAAAAAAAAAAAAACAGCAAATTGTCCAATTGTCTCTAGATTTCTTTCTCAGTAGTCAACATTTTCCCGTTGGGAAAAAGAAACTTAGTACTTGAGGAACTTAGGGACAACACTGACAAGCTCGGAGATAACCTGGATGTTTGTCTCTAAATTTCATTCTGACTTTTAGGAATGGTATGTGTTTATTGTAGTTTTAGGGATTATAAATTTTTATGACTGTAAACTAGAGTAACTATAAACTTGTAAGGTGATGACAACATATAAAAATGTTAAAATAATTGGGCAGCCACTAAAGGTGACAATACTGTGTACTTTTTTCTTTCATTTAATAGTATTTATTAAGTACTATGTGCCAGGTAGTGAGAAAGCATAAGGCATACAATTTTGGACTTAGAGAATACATGATGCCTGATTTAGAGGGCTTACTACCCTGTGGGTGAGAAAAACACTAGTTAAATCATCACATAAATAATTAATACATTAAAATTAAAATATGTTAAGTACTGCAACTGAAAGGTAGAAAGTACATGAGAACATTTAACAAGAATTGACCTTCTTAGGAAGGTGAGTAAAAGATTCCTTGAGTAGGAGAGTTTGAGCTCAGATCAGAAGGAAGTGTTAACTTAGTGGAACCTAAGAGTTTGTGTGTTGGTTGGACGGTGATTGGAGAGTATTTAGGGAGGCCAGTGGCAAATAAAACAGTCCAGTAGAGGATAATACATGTTTAAGGATCTGAGGTAGATGGAGGAATTGAGAAACTGAAGAGTGACCTAAAACACAAAGGACAAGGGGAATGAAGTGTGTGTCGGTAAGCCCATGCATGGAAGCCCACACCAATTCATTAACAGATCATTATCAAATTTCCATTTCAAAAATATTGCTCTGGATTTAGTGGAGGGAAAAGAAGAGACCAAAATGGAAATGGGGAGACCCATTAGGAGGCTCTTGCTGTAGCTGTTGTTTCATGATATAACTCCCATAAGAAATTTAATTTAATAAATTGCATATAGAAAAATATAGATTATTTGGAGGAGGAGTTCTTAACATTTTATGAATGTGTATATTAGAATCAATTATGATTTTCTTCTAAAATGTACAGGTCAGTGTTTCCTTCCTGAGTCTCTTAATTCTGATCTCTCAAAACTGGAGTCAGTGCACTTGAAGATTTTTCAAAAGAGATTCCAATATACTCCTCTGGTATGCTCACCATTGATAACCAATCACTAGATAATATCCAAAGCAGCATTTCCCAAAGACGGAATGCAGATGACTTGCTTTCATAAAAGAAGATTCCCAGACCCAATCACAGACCTGTTAAATCGAATTATCTTAGATTGGTACCTGGTAGTTTACATATTTAAATTTCCCTTTGTGGTTATTATAGGTGTCAAAACTTGAGAATGCCAAATGCTGAAGAAAGAGTGAATGGTATGTTCTTCTAAAATACTTCATAAATATTGCTCTTCTTAAAGAGTTTTCAATGAATGATGTGATTTGCAGAAAGTTTGAGCTCATATTGTATAGTGATTATCAGGAACATAGACATTGCATTATTGATTGGTGACCATTACATGCACATCAGAAATCAAAAATCTAGACAGAAAAGCTGAAATCTTGACAAAAAAATTCAAGAAGTGTCAAAAAAAAACTCTCGCTAATACAAATGATCATCTCAATTCTAATATTATTTTATCCAAATACAATTTCTTTTCATTGTTACAATAACCTTATAAAATATTTTTATCCATATTACTAAGAATTAGGGCTAGTATTCAAGCCTTAATAAGTATATAGACCAAGAATTTTTAATTAAAAGTAGATACAAATATTCAAATACTTTCTAAGTATAAAAATATAAACTTAAATATACCAAAGTGAAAACTACTTTTTCTCAAAATACAAATAAAAAAAAAGTAGAATTAGGTATATTGTAAACATCTATTATTTTTGATATCCAATACTCAATTTACCTTTCTTAAGAGCAAACTGGTATTCTTTTCAGTATTAGGACATTCAAATTATGGCTAGTTTTTTGTTTGTTTGTTTGTTTGTTTTTCTGATAGAGAGTCTCACTGTCATCCAGGCTGGAGTGCAATGGCGTGATCTCGTCTCACTTCAACCTCTGCCTCCTGGGTTTAAGCAACTCTCATGCCTCAGCCTCCAAAGAAGATGGAATTACAAGTGTACACCACCGTGCCTTGCTAATTTTTGTATTTTTAGTAGAGACTGGGTTTCTCAAAGAAAGCCTCCCAAAGTGCTGGGATTACAGGCATGAGCCACCGCTCCTAGCCTTCAAATTATGCTCACTTTTGATTGGATTGTTGAACGACATGTTCTACTTTCTTATTAAAAAAATCCAAGAGCCCTTAGAGATTTCCCCCCTACATGCATGCTCTTATTGCTAAGGAATACTCAGGCAATGGACTATCTCTAGTCTAGAGACTGAGAATCCAAAATAAAGCAGTGCAAGAAAAAAAAAAAAAAAAAAAGGTTAATTCGTTTAAGCAGCAGAGTCTGTGGTCAAGTGTTTATTTGACTTTCAGGGGCTGTCTCAATCCTGATCCTTTCAAGCCTATTCATCCACTCTATTGCAATAAATGTACTTTAAGGATAAATTCTTCAACAAATATGGTAAAGGGCTAGTATGCTGGAATTTATTATGGGAATTAATTGTTTCCATCAGCAGTTGACTTACAAGCTAAATGTATGACTGTCTTTATGTGTGGTATATAGAAGTACATCTATATATCTAAGTCTAATAGCACACCTACTCATGGTATATAAATACTAAAGCAGACCAACCCGGGGAAAAGCAAATGATACTTTGTTTAGAAAACCAGAATTTAAACTCTGCTACTGCTGCTGCAAGTTTTATAAAATGATATCAGTGTCATCTGTTAACATTTTCATGTGATTTGTTGATCAATGTATTTCAAATATTTCAAACAAAATAAAGAAGTTGAATGATTCTTTAATTGGTTTTGAGGCTGTGCATGAAAAACAAGCATGTTAATACACAGTACTTAACTACAACCAGATACAAGTAATTTTTTAATATATTAATATTTTGATAGGAAATAATATTTTCTGCCCTTTTTCAACATTATTAACCCTTCCATTCTGAAGAGATATTAAACATGCCATCTTAATCGTTAAATAAATTCACATATATATAGTCATTAACCTAGAAACACATGATACTATGGGAACAGATTTTTAGAATACATTAAATGTTCCATATTTTTTAATGAAGTAAGACATTTTGTTCATAGTCTTGAGCTGTCATCCTGGTTTGCGATCTTCAACTGACATCCTAGGTACATGTATACAGATCATCTCTTTAGACTGTTTTAGTACAGGTCAGTATCACTACAGAGATTTTTTCCATTTATTTTTTAAGCTACCTTTGTAAAATGATTTATGTTTTTATACATATAACTTTATTCATTTTATTTATAACTATTTTTAAAACACAATAGAGTTCATGTCACTTTTGTGTGTAAAATCATTCAGTGACTTCCTGATGCATTTATGATAAAATTCATAGAAAAATGCCATGTATGGACTTTGATAATTCTTATAATCCAGTCCTTACCTAGTGTGGACTTTCTCAGGACTCCTTTCTATGTGCCTTTTTCCTTTGTTTAATACTCATCTGCTTACTACTTATCCTGTCTACCTGGTGTTCTGTCCTTTACTCAAATTACTAATATGCCTCCCATTGCAAGTATGTGTTGTTTGCAGTACGTGGAACTCTTTTACTCCTATTTTTCCCTTTTCATTCTTTACTCATATTATTCCCAAGCTATTCATTCAACAAATGAATAGCATGAGGATAATATGAACACACACTAAATGCCAGGCCTTAGAAATGTAGCAGTGAATACAAAACAAACAAACAAACAAACTCTAGACCCTCTTAGAGCTTGCATTTTAGTGTAATGGAAACAATACATTAACCATATAGTTATTGCCATAGAATGACAAGAAGTGATAAGTGCAATACGAAAAAAAAAAAAAAATCAGGGTAGAAAATAGAACGGAAAGCAGGTGCAGTTTAAAATAGATTGTCTAGCAAAGACCTTCTTAAGAAGGTTGCATTTGAGCAACAATCTGAATCACAGGAGAGTATGTGAATACCTAGAATAGAGTGGTCTAAGAAGAGAGAAAAACCTAGCAAAGGCCCTGAAGAAAGACGCAGCATCATATTTTCAAAGGCCAGTGGGAAGGTCAGTATAGCTGGAGCATGGTGAAGATGACAGAAAGCCGCAGGTAGTGTAGGCAAACAGAAACTAGGGGCCAGATTATGTAGATTCCATTATCCATTTACAACATTTTGCATTTTATTTCAAATGTACTTAAAATGCACTGTATGTTTTAGGTAATGATGCAATATGATCTGAATTGTTTCTCGGAAGAATAATTATGGCTGCTGAACAACAGAGCCTGGTGAATGTAGTAGTCAGCTCTTGCCATGTTACAAATAATCTTAAAATATCAGTACAGTGCAGGGAGAATAAAGCCAAGGGTGGTGAGATGGTATGCAAAATGGTGATCATCATGCAAACACCATGAAATCACAGCTAATTAAGGATGTAAATGATAATATGAGGGGAGTGAGTGGGATCATCCCTGCTGGGGCCCAAGTTTTATAACAGGGTGATATTAAACGAAATGAGTTACAAAGAGAGGAAGTGGTCATCAAAGAGAGGATTGCACTTAATTGAGCCCTGGATGAGGTTCTATTATTGGTAAAGCCTAAGGTATGGATATAGGGTAGGCAGGTGAAAAAAGTCAAAGAATAAGGTCATCAGAGATGTGAAAGTCAAGGAACTGAAAGACCGGAGTGCTTAGAGAATCAGAATGACTATTAAAATCACCATAAGGCAGGAATCATGATGGATAAAAAACAGAAAACAAGATTCTAATGTCTTCATGAAGAGAGAGCATAGTAGCAAGAATAGTGAATGTCTACAATGAGCATAGATAGTTGATAGGGTGTCTAAAGTCATGCATTTTGGAGAAGCTGAATTATCTTAGGAAAGGGGAAGCATCTACCTGGAAACAACAATAAAGCTGGTGCTTGTGGTAGGATTAGGGTCACATGTGAGGAGCATGCTGAAATCAGTGCATCCCCTCCTTTCAACACACAATGGGGCCTCAGTGAATAGTTACTGAATGAAAAAATGGTAAAGTATGAAAATGAATCAACACTGATACTAAAAGACCTTAGATCTATTTTACTTCTTACTGAAGAAACATGTTTGACTATATTTGTAGGTGTGATAATTGGGTAAAAATAAAATAATCTGGAGTATTATTACTGTTACTATGTTTACTGATTCAAAGATATAGGCATTTGTGTAATTGAGAAACTTCTACAAACAAGAAGCAAGCAATCATTTTTAATTTTAGTCTCTAGGACTCCCTGGAATATCATCCAATACTAATTTTTTGAAAATGCATAATAGTGTGCATTCGATTTACTTATTTGTGTATTTAAATGTATTTCAAAGATGTGTGGTATTTTTCTTAAATATTTTTACATAATTACATTAATATTCTAAATATCACTTTATTGCTTTTGTAATTTTTTTCTGGATGATGTCTATTACCAGCATGAACAGTTAATTACAACACCCAAGTAAGATTTTTAAAAAAGTTAGCCTCTATAAGTTTCATTAATGTTTTCATCTACTAATTTTCTTTACCAATTCTAAAATTCATTTACTGTTAAAATGATATCAATACCAATATCTTGCGTTTTTTTTTTTCCTGAATGTTCTTGAGTTTACTCAGGAAATATTATAAAACATTATTTTGTCCTTTTTTTTTTTTTTTGAGACAGAGTCATGCTCTGTTATCCAGTTTAGAGTGTAGTAGCGTGATCATTATTTACTGCAGCCTTTACCTTCTGGACTCAAGCCATCCTCTCACCTCAGTCACCTAGTGGCTGGAACTACAGTCACACTCCACAATGCCAGGCTAATTTTTTGTAGAGATGAAGTTTCCCTGTGTTGCCCAGCCTGGTCTTGAAGTCCTGAACTCAAGTGATATTTTCTCCTCAATCTCCCAATGTGATGGGATTACAGGTATGAGCCATCATGCCTGACCCTTCTTTCTTGATTTTTATTAAAATTGATTAAAATAGGAAAATGGGAATTGAGATAAATTAGTACATGGGGCTTTCAAAAACATCGAATATTATTCTGTTTTCAAGAACATTTGTTTCTACAAGTAGAAATTTTGTTGATTTAGATGGAACTTGCTGTTTGGTTGAAAGTAAAAGTGTGTAAATGGATTAAAAAATTATGACCTCCTGCATTCTGGAACACTGGGAGGCAACCTACAGAGAAAGGGAAGTCAGTAACAAAGGGAAGTTTCAGAAAGTTAGAGGATAATTACTGAGCTATACTTTAGATAGCTTTCTTGAAGGAATACAAAATATCGTGTGGAGATATTTCATAGATAATGGGGAGTAACTGAAAGTCTGCAAGCTGATGTATTCCTCCAGGAAAAGCAATATGTAGTAACAATGCTAAAGACATAATACATTGTACAATTCAATAAAGCCAATGGGAAATAGTATTGAGTACATTGGGCTATGCTTAAATCACAGAATCGATAAAGATTTGCCTCTGTATGGGAAGGCATTCAGAAGACAAATTTCAGGGTACTGATGCTAAATAATTATTTTTTTAAATCTATAGTGTACAGAACATAAGATGGTTTTGTACATAGTACAGAAAATATCTTTCTTTCAATACTAAAGACATATTTTATATATTTAGGATTTATTATCATTAATAAGCATTTGTTAAATATGTGGTGTGCACACATAACACTGTTCTAGATGTGCCTTTATTTTTTTTTAGTTTTCACATGGTAATTTGAAGTTTCTAAATATAAACTCCAAAGATAAAGAGAGTAAGAATCATTTAAATTCCTTTTTTAAGATATTTTTTCTTTCTTATTTAGATTAGCATTTTAAAATATATTGTTAAATAATTTATTTTTTCTTGCATAAAATGATTTCATCCTGAAGCTTAAATACTGTATTACTCATGCTAGTAGGTAATCTCCCAGATGCAATAGGTATTTAGAGATAAAAGAGAAGGAAGTAAACCATTTACAAACGCTCTGCAAACATTCCAGAGGTTATTTCACAAGCACAATCAAATTACAAAGCAACAGGTAATGAATTTAAATACAGATGACTGTGATGCAAACTTATTTAAACCATGCCTTATTTAAAGCAGCCTTAAGAATGTTATTGCAATATCCTACTGGGCAAAGATGAAATTTCTATACATACAATCATTTGGCAGATAGAACGGATTCTGCAAATATATTATGGCAAATATTAAGGGATACATGGGAAGTAACTAGTTTTTCACTAGTAAGATATAAGACAGTGATACGGAAAATAAAAGATACTTCTCTGCCACTCAGGTCCATCTCTCCTCTTGCTCGTGAATGCACATCCATATGCACACATGTATACACTCTAATGCGTAGAACAAATGAATTAAAATATAAAAAAAGAGAAGACAAAATACAAGACAGATGACTATTAACACAGAAACACCATTCAACATTTAAGAACGTTTTTTTCTTTTTTAGTTAGATAATACTGTATTTATTTTGGAAGAATTTTTCTGTCAAGGGAAAAATATATCTTTAGTAGAATATCATAAGCTCAATACCATTCAAGAGCAATGACAATTAAATATTAAAATAGGCAATGTCAGCATCTACTAGCCCAAGTAAAATTACTGTTCCTAGTTTTCTCTTTTAAGTAGTTGCAAGGGAATATTATTAATCTACCACAAAGTCTCTCTGCACCACATCAATAGTTTCTATTTGTAGATTTCATTATATTTGTGTTTAGAATATTTATATATTATGGCACTGCACATGCAGTCTTGAACATAAATTATACTATATACCCGTTCAATTCCATGTTATTCTTTTTAATCTAACCTATTATAATAAGTGGACACAGTTAATGTATTCATTTGTTTTACAAGTTTTATTTTATTTGAACTCTGTACAGCTTATTCTTTTTATCTTTCTATGATACACCATACTTATTAAGTCTTTGATGTGAGATTTTTAGGAAGGTAGAATATATTGTTTTTGAATATCAAAGTACTTTTCAGGTGATTGTACATCACTTCAATACTGTTAGGTAGCTGGAAGTAGTGACAGTGTAAATTCAGCCATTAATAATTTAAAAAGATAATTATGATTTCCCTTATTTGCCATACTACTGTGCTAAAAAATCTACACCATCTATCAAATGCTATTATGTTTGTGTAAACAGATAAAGCAACTAAGCACAGTCACTCTATGAATACTGAATGTAGTTGCCCGGGGTTTGGCATAACTTGTATGAAAAAAATTTTAACTCTAGGTCAGTACTCCTTTTCATCAATCATCCACTTACTCTAATAATGGCATCTGTAAATGTGCTGACAATGTATTGTCATCTCAGAATATGCCCTAACATGTTTAAACGTAGATGAATAGCAAATATGATTTGCTATTCAAAGGAAAGAGTGAAAGTATTCATCGACAGATCAAGAAGGCATGTCGTTATTTACCATGCCTGTTTCCAAGAATGTTTTGAGATCCCAACTACCTAGGGACTTACCCTCTTAGACAATTTGCACATGTTCAGGCCTATCACCCTGCAGTGTTTTACAATCCGATTAGCCTCTGCATTGCTACACATTTTAAGACAATGATGGCAAATTTTTAGTGTGCCTATATTTCAGTATCACAGATAAAAATTAAAATGTATAAATGTATCTTTTCTTTATCTGAAAACTACAAAAACATATACCTAAATGCAATCAAATTTTAGAAATCTACTGGTTACCAAATGTGAATAGATTAGTTAGAAAAACAAGCTACTATCCAGTGATCAACCAGAAAAGATTGATGTTTGACTAATTCCTGATTTGTGAACAGCATTGTATTATGTCTTACGAAGGATATTAAGAGTAATTGAAATTTTCACATCAGTGAGAAATACAGGGCAATACATATTCAAATATGGGATATAAAATTTGCAAATGCTGTAAAAGAAACTATGTATTTAAGGGCTAAGAGAGATAAAATTCAGTAATTGTTAAAAAGAGGTGCACTGACAGATGGTTTTAAATAGATATTTTAAAGTCGGAAGGACAGCATGGTGGGGTAGGGGTGGAAGATTGATTCCCATCTATAGCAAAGACATACACAAAAGTCAGGAACACATATTCAAAACAAATTAATAGGAAAACAACCTTTCAGTGGGTCAGTAATGGAACTTCTGCACAGACAGTAATGAAAGATAAGTATGAGTATATAAGGCAGGGTGATATGAAACAAATGGCATACACTTGAAAGAGATGCTAAAGAACTCAAGTTTAAAAATAATGGCAAGAACATGGCACTTTTTATAAAGAAAAAATAAATTATTATATATTATATTATATATCATGCATATAATATATATTATATTACATAAAATATTTAAAAAATAAATTATTTATAAAGAAAAAAATAAATTATCTGAAGTCCATCTAATTTACAAACCTGATATCCTGTTGTAGAATTTTCAGGTAGACCATCCTGTAGTTAACACCTACTAAACTTGGGTGATCAAGGCTGCAAAGTGACCTCTAAATGACAAAGAACTACTCTTCCTTCCCTGATATGGTAGTTTGGGGATTTCAGGGGTGCCAATACTTAACTTTGGAAAATATTACGAAATGTAGATATGGCAAATTTCCTTGAAGAAATGATAAATGAACCATGGATTAATTCTTTGGCGTAATTTATTAATACAATTAAGGTTCATTGATTTGTCTAATGATTTCCAATAATGTAATATTCTATATTTATGTCTAATTCCAGGAGTTTTATGGGCTCTAGAGTATTGTTTGGCTGAATATCACATTGAGGGGAAGAAATTTAGATTAACATTTTGATAGAGAAATACATTAACGTGATCTAAACCTCTATATCATTGTGGTTTCAGAAATCATTATCCTTTATTACAAATAGGAGTTTTTTTGTTTGTTTCTGTGTCTTCATATCCCTGCTCATCCACCTAAATAGACCTCCTATGACAATAATAGCCAACAAGTCAACTTGATCTATGGTTAAAAAAAAAAACCTGACATCTTTTTTTTCTACCTGATTATCAATGCCCTCCAGATGGATAATGCTATTGCCTTATTTCTTCATGTTTAGCTTAATTCCTTTTACCAAGGTAGAATTACACCCTCTGCCTTGATCATTGTACTCTGTGTTCCTGAACACGCTAAGATTTTATGAAATGCTTTTCTTTTAGATATCTGTGAGACTTCCTATTTGCTTTCATTCATGTCGCCACTTACTGTTACCTGTTTTGGAGATTTAGAATCCCTGAATCTAAGATGCACACTGTTCCATTCTTTCATCTTACGGCTATTTATTTTTCTTTGTAACATTGTGTCATATTTGTTTATTTTCTGGCTCCCCCACTGCTGTGTAAGCTTCTTGAAGATCCAAAGCAAATACCTAGAAAGGCGTTAGTAAATATAGGTTGAATGAATTTTAAAAATCAGCAAATAACATGATGGCTATTATGATTCAATTTTTACGACTTAACTCTGCAATCTTCAAAATGTATAAACTATCTTTCATACTTCCCCTGCAGATAACTTTAAAAAAATGCCATCAAATGCTGCTAGCAAATATTACTTCTCTTTTTGAAAATTAAAAATTAGGTGGACCCAAAAAGTATTCTGAATTTATAAAGCAATTTTATCCTGTTAGAAGTAAAAGTCACTTTACAAAACTGAATTCAAATTTTCAGCTCACAGGAAAAATTCCTGTGAGTTGGAGTTTCTCATGCTTGGTCCTGGATTACTTCCTTTTAATTTTACATCCCCTCCTGGGGTAATCTCAACCATACCCATGATTCCAGTAGCCACTTACATGCACATGGATTATGTATTTCATCTTCAGCCCAGACATCCCCCGTAAGTTTGGATCCCTGGATACAAATGCGTACCTGGCATTTACACATGAATCTTCCAAATATACCCGATGCACAACAGGTCTAAAAACAAATCCATGATCTTTCCTAGGCCATCACTTCTTTTCTTTCTTTGTTTTTACGTCTTACCAAAGGGTAATAGTATTTGTAAAAACGGAAGATACATAGGAGCTTGGATTAATCGTCATATCTAAAACTTTCATTGCAAAGTACTGTATTCCTTGATGTAGTTCAGACTTTTCATTTAGGGTAAATTCCCTTATGCCT
The DNA here is from genome assembly GCF_007565055.1 of Rhinopithecus roxellana. NCBI lineage: Eukaryota > Metazoa > Chordata > Mammalia > Primates > Cercopithecidae > Rhinopithecus > Rhinopithecus roxellana. The sequence goes on along the minus strand of NC_044550.1, from coordinate 186,887,815 downwards.
TCATATCTATCCTTCAGAATTTTATTCCCTTAATTTTTGTAAATTTTAAAATGTTGTTTGTTTAAAACTTTATATTGTCTTAATAGTTGAAAGGTATTTTATCTTCATATAACATCTGAGGATGACATTCGTTTTCTCTTAGTGCATTGAAGATGTCATTCAACTGTATTCTGGCTTCTATAATTTATATTGAGAAATTCAGAAGTTACTTTAATTATAATTTTGTTGAAATTAACCATCTTTTTTCTTTCCAGTTGCTTTTAGAATTTTCTTTTTGTCTTCAGTTTTCTAAATATTTAAATTTGTTGTGTCTAGGTATTTCTCTTTACTTTTTGAGGGGGGAATTAAACAGTCTTCTTAAATCTGTGGAATGTCATATTCATTTACACAAAATTTTCATCCATTTACTGTTGAATATGTGTCTCTTTTATTTTTTTTTCTCCCTCCCTTCTGGATTCCCAATTGGATCTATATTTGATATTAGAATTCTGCTATTTAGGTCTCTAATCAGTGTTTTCATATTTTCAGCCTCGTTGGATATTTGTGTGTTGTATTTTTGGTAACTCCCTTCCATCATGTTTTCAGGTACTAACTCTCTTCAGTTGTGCCTATTCCACTATTAAACACATCAGTTAAATTTGTATCTAAATACTACATTGCTAATTTCTAAGATGTTATATGTATTTATGTTCTGTCTCTAGTAACTGCCAATGTTTAGTCCCTTGTCCTTTATTAACAATTTCAGTTCCTTATTGCTTTAAGCATTTTTAACATTATGTTTGAAATTTCAGCATCTGAAACCTTTGTGTATCTGCTTTTTTGGTTTTTTCTTCTGTCATTCATGGGAGCCTGTATTTTGTTTGCTTGCTGTTTTTGTTTTCTTTGTTTTAGTCACTGAGATCTTATTATTCTTGGAGCTTTATCTCTGGAAATTTCTGGAGCTCTCATGAGACACAAGAGCCTTCCAAAAGAAGAAGAAAAGAGATTTTTATTTATTTTTAAAAGACATGTGAGAGCACTACCATCTTTTAATCATTTTATTTATTTATGTATGCACTTATTTGTGTATTTATTTATATTTGAGACAAAGTCTTGCTCTGTCGCCAGGCTGGAGTGCAGTGGTGTGATCTCAGCTCACTGCAACCTTCACCTCCCAGGTTCAAGTGATCCTCCTACCTCAGCCTCCTCAGTAGCTGGGACTACAGGTGCATGCCACCGTGCCCAGCTAATTTTTTGTATTTTTTAGTAAAGACAGGCCTTCTCTATGTTGCACAGGCTTTTAATAATTTTCAACTAAATTTTCACCTTGAGGTACTATGAGCTCACATTTAGGATTTCCTAAGAAAACTTTCTTATCCCTCCTTAGTAAATTAATGTCAGTTATCTACCTTGTTTCTCTTTGTCTGAATAGCTAACTATAAACACATGCCCTGGAAGATATGCATGTTATTGAAAGCATTTGTTTCAAACTGTCAAAATTAAAAGGATTTAATCAGGCTAAACATGGTATATCTGAAATGTTTACTTGAGAGCACTAGGTGACAAGAGAATGAAAATAGCCTCCTCAGCCCTCTCCATTCATGGAGGAAATATAATGGCATGTCCCACCTCTCAGTGTTTATATTAATTTCAGTTAAACAGTTTGGTGCGAGAGCAATTATCACACCATATGTAAATAAAGACATAAGTAGAAATAAAATTAAAGCACAAAAAAATAAGCAAAATAAATTTAAAAGAATTCACAGAATGCTACTCTTTAAATTTGGTATGAAAATAATTTGACACCAAAAGGATTGATTCCCCAAATTCTACTGCAGTCAGTAGTTATAAAGTTCCCTATAATGCTCAAACTTCTATTTTAGTCTACAGTATATAAAATGTTTTTGAAGTGTTTGCTGTATCTGTCCATCTAGTACACTCATAATTTCATATTTACAAACTCTTATTGGAGGTTGGCAATGCATGTATTTCTCTTTTCTGAATATTCTGATAACATGAAGTGTTATCAAAACCCATCATTTTAGAAAATGTTTTTGAAAGACCATTTTGTGTTTAATTAAACTAATGCTGTGATTAGTAATCAATGAAGCAATCTCTTTACCTTTCTTTAGAATTAAAACAAAATCCTATATTTGCCAAAATTTCTAACATTAGACCAATATAAAAGCTAAACAGTAAATGAACAAAAGTAGGAAATGTATATTCTTGTTATTTAAGCTACTGTAAATTACATTATTATGTTAAATTAAAAAGGCTCATTTTCATTAAGTGAATGCCAACTGTTATCCTGCTTACAATAAACGTAATTAATTGTGCTATTTAGATAACTTTTTATTAAAAATATTTAGAGTATTTTCCTATTTAATGAGTAATTATGCTGGATTTGAAATGCAAAGGAGACTGAGAAATACCCATAAAGAGAAAATGAAAATGTTCTAACATATCAATATCCAAGAAGAATCATCTATTTAGAGTGAATTCTTCTAGTCTCTTGCCCATGTCTATAACATGTATAGACTGATAGATTAATTAAATAAAATATGTAACATACATATATATTAGTCCATTCCCATGGTGCTATGAAGAAATACCCAAGACTAGGTAAATTATAAAGAAAAGAGATTCAATTGCCTCACAGTTCCACATGACTGGGGAAGCTTCAGGAAACTTACAATCATGGCTGAAGGGGAAATAAACACATCCTTCTTCACATGGTGGCAGGAAAGAGAAGAATGGGAACCATCAAAGGGGCAAAAGGCATTTATAAAATCATCAGATCTGCTCAAAACTCATCCACTATCACGAGAACAGCAGCATGGGGCTAACTGTCCCTATGATTCAATTACCTCCCACTGGGTACCTCCTAGAACACCTGGGGATTAGGGGAACTATGATTCAAGATGAGATTTGGATGGGGACGCAACTAAACCCTATCAACATACATAGGTATAAGAAATAGGTACAAACATACATCTCACAAAACCTATCATACAGAGTATCTATACAAAGTATCTATAATTTGTATAATAGATACAGAGTATACAAATAATGCAATATTTATTTATAGATATTCTGTATCTATAATACAAATAGATATAGATACTCTGTATCTATAGTAGTCCAACTTGTATTAAGTATAATATATTATATATAATACTCCAAATTGTATTATAGATACAGAGTATCTATAATTTATAACTTGGTTTTTTGAAACACATACATATATAGTGGATATACACAGTTCATACAACTGTTCTGTTAATGTTTGGATAAGAAACAGTAAAAATATATATCATAGATACTTTAATTTTATATGATTTACTACATAATTTTAATTGTTTATAACATCTTTCTACCTAGCCTAAATGTTGTCCAAATTTTCTACTTGTTGCTAGAAATAATTCAAATCTTCTAAAGGCACTATATCTTGGGTAGAGAATTTACATCTTATCTTAGTTTAAATTTGAGTGTTGATAAATATCCGATTCACACACACAAGTCTTGAAAGGTTAAGAGTACTATCAATGCCAATAATTTCTACCACTTTTATATTACTTTATATTTTGTAAAATAATTTTTATAATCACTAATAACATCACTGAGGTAGATATTAGTAGCAGAACTGTGTGAATTTAGAATTTAAGAAGACTTATTTGAAATCAACATTGCTACTATCTAGTGGTACTATTTCTGATAGGTTTATTAATATCTCAGATCCCTAGTTTCCTTTTCTTTAAAAAAACGATATTGCCCATACCCTGCATTAATTGGGGTGAATTAAATGGAAACCAATTCATACATGAATTGCTTAACACTATGTTAGCACACGGTAAGTATTTTAAAATGTTGTCCTGTGTTACAATCTGCTTTCTTTTCAGATGAGGAAATGGAAGCATGGAGAGATACAATCACATATCCAAGTTTACTCAGTAATAAAAGCAGAGTTGGACATTGAATGCCAGTATTTCATGCTCAGTACCACTTTTAAACATTGCCCTTCTAACGTTGAGTGTCGTCTACTGACAGGAGGTATGAAAGAGAAATGAGAGACCTAATACAGGCTCTCAGCTCAGAATTGCAGAATGAGGGGAGAGTTGGATATTTTCCCTGTGTCTGACACTATGTTCAAAACTATAAGGAAAATGACTACAATCCTCAATGTTATAAATGTTCATAAAATATATGAAGGGATTAACAGAGTGAAGTAAAAATAAAAATGATATTAATTCTGCTTTAATACCGATTTCAAATACATTGTTCTCCAAAGTTAGCAAGGGTAAGACAGCTTTTGTATAATACTACTCAATACCAAACCGATTCTGTAAAACTTTATTCATAATATACAATCTGTAGAAATTCTGTGTTGGAGAAGTCTACCTACTATGCAATATTATAGCATTTAAAAGCTATTTTCTATATTACTATGAGCAAATTGGCATAAATATTGAACATAAATTTAATGTGCACTAATTATATGTGAAATGTAGAAAAACACTTTTAGTGTGCTGGTTAAATGGATTGATGGAATCTTGACGAAATTTGGCAATGGACTCTCTTCTCTTTTAGTAAGTGTTAACTGCCTTTATTAAAAAAAAAATACTGTGCAAAATTAGATTAAAAGAAAAATCTTTAGAATACTCATATTTGGGTTAAAACTGTATTTCAGTACTGATAGTAGAACTGTAATGAACTACTAAATAAGTAAAAATGCATACATAAACAAATAGCCTTTTATGGCCTTCACTATGTCTGAGATCTAAAAATCTATCTTAAGGCCAAAATAGGCATATACACCCTTCAAAAAATATGTTATCCACCCTAAACACTTACGACAAATGAATTTTAAAGCTCAGTTGTTTTGTCTTTACTGGAAAATCACAATATCTTGAAGATGACTTGGAACCGCCATGTAACCACATCCATTCTTAACTTTATTACATGCGGAAATAGCAGAAAAATCAGGGAGGACAAACAAGTCAGATTTCAACTTGAACAAAGCCTAATAATAGGGGATAACACCATGCAATCGTCACTAGCCAAGATCTGGTCCACAATGTTTCAAGGTTGAAACTGGATTTACACAGATAGCCAGAATGGATTTGGTCTGAGGAGACTGAATCACACTGATAAATGAACAAGGCAACTACTTATAAAGCAGATTTCAATTAATTAATTCATTGAGGAGGATATATATTTGCCCAGAATATTCATGTTCTTCTATCTCCCACAACCCTTTATGTTATCAAGATCACAGAGAAACGAATTCATAATCAGAATCTGTCCAAATACAGCACTAGAGTAAAGGGATACAGATGCTGTGAGCCGAGGGTAGCAAATGGAATTGATTTGGGGATGGATCGAACTTCAGATTCACCTGGGGAGATAATGTGTGTACTTCATTCTCACCCTAATCTAACACTTAATAGAAATTTAGGGGTAATAAAACACATATAGCTTTTTAAAAATAATATACACTAAGAAGCATGTGAAGCTTAAACAAAAAGATTCTCAGGTGATTCTGATATGCGTTTTGAGAACTACATGTTTCGAGAGATATTTCTTCCATGCCATCTAGCTGGAAGAATTTCACTACGGTGCTAGAGAATATGCCTTTCTAGTACAGTAATTCTCATAACTGGAAGATAGTCAGGTCCACCTGCCTTGAGCAGTATTAGATAAACCTCATAAGCCTATTTCACTTTTCTTGGAACAGAGAAAGTTGTAATGATATAATTTGCTGTAATACAGTATTTGTAGCTACCAAATATTAAATATATATTTTATTTTGGGCACTGTGTTAGTTCCTTTTTATTGATTATCTATTTTCTTTGTTTTATAAATGAGAGATTTGGAATGAAGTGTATTAAATAACTTGATCATTGTTACTTACCTACATATTAAGTACCATAACTGGGATTCAGACACTTCCTTAAAATTTAAATCCCTATAGTTCAGTTGTGCTTACTAGGAATAATGTCCATAAAACAACTTTTTGGTATTTCACAGAGCACTATTTTGTACTTGACAAATAAGTACTCTTGAGTTGTAAATATATTGTGGAGACATCTGCACTTACATTGTTATTGCATAACAATACAGTTGATATTTCACTTATATTTTAATCCTGATAATAAAGCTTATTTAGATTCTAATGAGTCCTACTTTCTTTTTTTTCACCACATTGTGAGCAGTTTTCGACGGGTTACTCTGCTTATAAGCAGAACTGAAAATACATCCAATTTTTTACTATGTTAACCATATTAGTTTACTGATGGTTAACCCAGTTTTTTAATATGTTAACCATATTAATGGGTTAACCATCAGTAAAGTAATGTGGTTAACATATTAACAACTAGATGTAATAGGACTGAGGATGGACTTAAAGAAGAAATTACTAGGAGACACTTCAGAGTAAAGTTTTGGCCTTAGCCTTAGAAATGTCAAATCCTGTTCTTCTAAGTGAACAATATTTCTAATTAATTGTCACTTTCTGAGAGCTGAAGAGAAACAGCAATATAGAATCCAGCTCTTTTGCAGCATTTTGAATGACTTCAAAAGACGATTTTGACAGGCTTTCCCCCTACCCCTGAATTAACTATACAAATTGTTAATCTCTGGAAAGCTGTTTACATTTACACAGTTTGATTCTCTATCTTATGAAATGATAGATATATTAATGTCATCAGGGAATAAGTAGGAAGCAAATGGTTTTCTAAGACCCAGAAGAAAGTAGTTTAATGACACTCTCATGTAAAATAAACTCTTGATCTCTAGCAAGAATAGATTATTTAAAAACAACTGTACTTTCAATAGCATATGAGAATTTACATTATGAAGGCTGCATTATGGCTTGTAATAAAATCCAGTGTTAGAAGTACCATGATAGTATCAGAATTCTCTCTGGAAAGGATTCTGAAGTTCATGCTAAGGTAAAGCACAGCGCCTTCTCTCTTAAGGGCTTCAGTCTCCATTGTCTCTGACAGCCCTGCCATGACCAGATACATTCTTTCTTATGACATCTGAATGCAGCACAATATCAATTTCACATAATTTAAATGAGAACCATGTTCTATTGCATTTGTGCTTATGCTGTAAAATCAAGATTCATGAGGGCTCCAGGGGAATCAGACTATGAATGTGTTATAAGTGAAATTGCTAAAGGCTGTAAAACTAAAGAAGCCATGTTATGACAAATTGGGACTCCCATTACAAACACAAATCTAAAAAAGTATGTGCCATGTTGTAAGAGATTATAATAAATAAACATAAAAATTTATATCCATTTAATTAGATTTTTTAGCATTTTAAAGAAAAACATTATTTCAAAAATCTTCTGCTGAGATTGATTGTGAAACAGAATGTTTGTGATGACTTATAGCTGAGATATATTTGGTTTTCACAATGAAACTTGCATGAGTTTTACTTGACATTCCTATGTAATTAATCTATGCTAAAATAGGCATTTTTCAGTTAGATGATAGTTTCCTCAAAATAGACCTTTCTGAATTCATACAAACACAAAATAAAGGTGGCTGCCATTACATCAACTTCCAGAGATTAAGATGCTCATTGTTTAATGTTGTTAAATTTTTACACTTACTTTGTCTACCAAAAACATGCATTGTTATCTGCATAGTTATTTCTGATATTTCTAGTTAACAATATCTTTTTTACTGAGTACAGTATTTATTTTTAGGCACACCAAATAGTAGTGTCTTTTCTTTAGGCCAATACATTTTGAATATATTGTAGAGGTTTTAGATATGATATATTGTATTTTCTCTATTTGCCTTTATATATCTGAATCTACCTTTAGTTAGAATGTAAATGATATAAATAATAATTATTACCCAAAATGCACTTGTTATCACATGTTATATTAGGATCATATTAGTTCCTGAATCAACACTTTGTCATATATATATATGTTTGAAACAGGGTCTCACTCGGTCACCCAGGTTGGAGTGCAGTAGTGTGATCATGGCTCACTGTATCCTTGACCTCCTGGACTCAAGCAATCCTTCCACCTCAGCCATCCAAGTAGCTGGGAATATAGGAGCACACCACAATGCCCAGCTAATATTTGTATTTTTTTTAGAGACAGGGTTTCCTTATTTTGCCCAGGCTGGTCTTGAACTCCTGGACTCAAGTGATCCTCCCATCTCAGCCTCCCAAAGTGTTGGGATTACAGGTGTCAGACACCCTGCCTGGCATTTTGTGATATTTTTAATCATATTATTTGGTTCATTTTATCTGTATATAACTACATTCATGAGCATTAGAAAAGAGTAAGTCAACATATGCCACTAAACACTAAACATTTTGATTATGTTCTCCATTAAAATAATTCTAGCCAATGCACTTTGTCTTGTTTAAAATCAATTTCTACTGAAAGTTCTTATTGACAGCACATGCTTGATTTAAGGGTCCTTAGTATGACAATAGCCTTTGAATTTTTAAACGCCCATTGTGAAAAAGTGTGACTGCTAACTAAAATTAATCTGATGGTCTTGTCTTGTCAATCAATGTGGTTCGAGTATCAAAAAACCTGTGTGTCTCTTATTTCATACTTCCTGCCCTCTCTTCCACCGTCTTCCTTATGGATGGTTGCTATATTTAAGTTTCTCACCTTCAGTCATAATTACTCCTATTTCTCTCCCCCAATACATTCAACCTCATTACTTGATAAACTCTTCCCATCAGGATGATCTAATGTCTGGTTCTGTTTCTTCTTCTTTTAAATGTGTTTATTTTGTTTAATAGGCCATTTTTTTCAAACTCAGATTTCATACCCACTTTTTCCTCTCTCTAGCCTCCTTTTATTCACTGTTCCCTCGGCTCATTCCCTGCTTTTCACTGGACAATTTATTAAATGCCACTTTGCTAAAATGTGACTTTCCCTGGGTTCTCAATCTGAATGAAAGTTTTCCTGTTATTCACTCTCCAGTTAACCTATGCTTTTCCTTTACATTACTTACACCATTTGTATATCTATTCAATTATTTGATTGGCAACTATTTGTTTCATGACAAAAACAAAGCCAATCAAACAAGAAATGTTCTATGTGGACAAGTCCCATGATTTTTGACTTTACACCTTGTGTTAAATAGTACAGGGACAACATTTTGAATAAAATAATAAATTACTGTCAGTGTAAACACTACCTCAATGTGAAAAACAATGATCTGTGAAATATCTAGAACAGTTATTTTATGTATTATACTCAAACAGGATCCATAGTGAAGGCAAGTGAGTTGTGGTAGAGATATACACTTTATACAGTTATCCGAATCCCATTCATGGTATTTAATGGCTTTATTTATTTATTTATTTATTTATTTTTTTGAGACGGAGTCTCGCTCTGTCCCCCTGGCTGGAGTGCAGTGGCAGGATCTCTGCTCGCTGCAAGCTCCGGCTTCCGGGTTCACGCCATTCTCCAGCCTCAGCCTCCTGAGCAGCTGGGACTACAGGCGCCCGCCACCTCGCCCGGCTAATTTTTTGTATTTTTAGTAGAGACGGGGTTTCACCATGGTCTCCATCTCCTGACCTTGTGATCCGCCCGCCTCGGCCTCCCAAAGTGCTGGGATTACAGGCGTGAGCCACCGCACCCGGCCTATTTAATGGCTTTAACATGACCAAATTATTCTATGTATTTTATTCTGTTTTCCTCATCTATAACATGGGAAAGATGTGCACAGTGCCTAAATATTATATTTGTGTGATAATCAGCAACTATTTTTTGTATTACAGAACAACTATATTATTAGATGTTTCTTTACATTTAACATTAGTAAGTGAAATAGACTCGAACTGCTCACAACTGTTTCTTACGCTGTGTGGTATTAAGTTCTTTTGCCTTTTGTTCCTTGGTCATTACTGCTTCAAGCAAGGCCATTCAGTGATATTATCTTACTTGTCATTTGTATGCCAAAATGACGGTCTTAACTGTAATTCAATGTTTTGTTAGACTCATGCAACACTCTATTTTACAGGCATGTTCATAGATAAGGTTTTACAGCATCTGTAACAGCTATTGGAAAAATTAGTCATTAAAAAAACAAGACCCCAGAGTGGTGGTTCATGCCTGTAATTCCAGCAATTTGGGAGGCCGAGGTGGGTAGATCATGAGATCAGGAGTTCAAGACCAGCCTGGCCAAGATAGTGAAACCCTGTTTCTGCTAAAAATACAAAAATTAGCTGGGCCTGGTGGCGGGCGCCTGTAATCCCAGCTACTCAGCAGGCTGAGGAAGAGAATTGCTTGAACCCGAGAGGCGGAGGTTGCAGTGAGCAGAGATCGTGCCACTGCACTCCAGCCTGGGTGACAGAGAAAGACTCCATTTCAAAAAAAAAAGAAACCTATTTTTCATAATTATCATCCTCTTATTATTGTGTGAGCTTTTAGTATGCTGTATATATGTGTATATGTGTGCCTCTGTGTGTGAAGGGTCCGGCATATGTATTGTTGGAACACAAATATGCTTTCATAGTAATCAGAGATACTGTCCTTCAAGTTAGGCCTTAGTCCTAAGTATTTGATCATAGATGAAGTTCTTCAAATTTTTTGGGGATAGGGGGATGTAATTCTTTATCCTCTGTCAGCAGAGGTAAAAGTGATAAAATAGCCTACTTTGTCAATACATTCTTATAAGAGTTTTATGCTCACTATAGTATTTATGCAAAAAGAAATATGATAGAAAAATAGACTTTAACTGATTAAATTAGACTTCCATTTACTCTCATTAGGAAAACAAGCATGAACTGATGCTTTAAATACTAAGGTGGCAAAAATTCAGGAATTTTTTATTTCATTTTTTTGAGATTTAGCTCAAAAAGTAATTAAGCTGATTTAAACATGTTTTGGCAATTAAGTTTTAGTCAGACTACATGGTCTTAATCAATGACATGTAGCCTAATTTAAATGGTAACTGAAACATTTACTATTTCATTTACCACTGTTTGTTTCAGTGGGTCTGTTTGCTTGTTTCATCATATGCTCCTACAGTGTTGGTGAATAATGTGCTATAGTTTCAGATATTCTATATCAGACATATAGTGACTTTCCTTTCTTCTCTTCTCCAAAGTCCTTATTTCTGCTACAATATAATAACATAATCACAGGTAGCTATAAAGAAGACAGCAACCTATATAAATGATTTAAGTAATTTTTGCTGGGTTATTAAATCTTCTCCAATCCAGGGGAATGCATTCTAAAAGGGGAAATAAATCAAACAATAAAGCTAATAGAAATTATCTGGGAGAATTTTTTTTATGGGAATTAGCTGATTTACCTTATTATTCTTGGTCCATTCACCAGCTCCTCAAAATAAAAACTGGTAATTAACAGGGCATTGCAATTCTAAAAGGTTTCTCAAATCACTACTTTTATTTTATATAAAAATAAAAATAAATTTACAATATCTATGTTGTATTTTACCCTAAAACTCATGGAAGATCAGGTTGAGGATTTGTAAATTTCTTTAGCAAAAAATAATAATAATAAATAAATAAATTTAAAATAGCCAGGTGCAGTGAGTGGAGTGCGCCTCTAAGTCTCAGAGGCTGAGGCAGGAGGATCCCTTGAGCCCAGGAGTTTTAGTCTACACTAGCAAGATCCCATTTGCAAAGAAATAAAAACTTTAAAAATATATTTTTTTGAGACAGGTTCTCAGCTCTGTCAACAAGGCTGGAGTGGAGTGGTGCAATCATGGCTCACTTCAGCCTCCACCTCCCAGGTTCAAGTGCTTCTGCCACTTTAGTTCCCTCAATAATTGGGACTACAGGCTTGTTCCACTATGCATAGTTTTTTTTTTTTTTTTTCTTTTTTTTTTTTTTGTACAAATAGGGTCTCTCTATGTTGCCCAGGCTGCTTTCAGTCTCCTGGGCTCTAGCAGTCCTCCCACCATGGCCTCCCAAAGTGCTGGGATTACAGGTACGAGCCACTACACCTAACCAAAAATAAATTTTAAAGGCATTTTTTTAATTTGTAGCATTACGCAATATTTATTTCTCAGCAAGCTTATGTTATTAAAAGGTACACAAGATACCACTTGATCTATTTTTTCCCCTCTGAAAATGGTTGAGAAATGCAATGTTTTTGGAGACAGATTTGTTAGCACCAACTGATCTTTCCTTTTTTGGTGCTCCTATCAGACAATGACGATGATTAAAAGTGATGAATAGCAGATGCATTTGAATCTATAATTGAATAGCTTTAAGCATAATGACATTTTACCTCATGTTGTATTGACTTGTAGAATCCTGACGTTCAGCAACAGCAAACATTCATACTAGAATGACTTATCTGTGTACCCAGGTTGGCACCTCTAAATACTCTTGTTGCAGCTGGCAACCTTTAAATCACAGACTAAAGCCAAATCATAAGCTGAAACTTGTGTCATATTGAAATGCATGGTATGCACCAGCCTTGGAGTATATATTATGCATTTGCTTTTCAGAGGATTATGTTTTTTTCTTGCATTAATAGGACCAGATGTTGCTGTTGATACATCTGGGAAACACATTTTTCTTTGTTTTCGTGTCAGATGAGAGGATGCTGTCAACTCTGGCAAAGTGCATCTTCATATTTCTCAAGTTGCAGGGGGCACCAGGAAGGTAGATAGCTATTAATCACAGAGTGGAATGTAATGTTTTGGGTTATTGGAACTTTGATTGACCAAGCATTTTACATTACTGCACACTGTATTATTCAGGGACTCTACAATCTTCAGCAATTTTCAGTAAGTACTGGATGGTGTGACTTTTATCTGACATTGCTAGTGTATTGCCTGGAGTAGATTTTGAATGTCAGTCATTTGAATTGATGAGTGAATGGGAAGCAACTATCAACCACTTATCTGTTTTTCTTACACACTGTGACTGTGTTATTTGCTTGTCTCTGTGAGACAATATGGTACTTTAAAAAAACAATATTGGCAATCAGAATATCAGTGTTACTTCTAATTTTGTGACACTTTGGCTGGTGATCGTATTTGTCAAAGTCTTAGATCCTTGAACTATCAATGAAGGAGGCTGATATAATAATCTCCAAGGCCCTTTGATTGCTAAGAGTCCATAATTTTCTTTGCCTTTGAGATGAAGACAAAATTAACTCATAGCTCATGTGTCTTTTGAAAAGAAAACTCTACATTTAAATGCCTTCCATTGCATCCCACCTTATTCCTCCCATCACTCTTTTTGATCCATCCATTTTCACATTTTGAATTGAAATGTGTTTTCCATTCCAAAAAATTTTTAGTATTTATTTTCTTATTTTCTGATTTTAAAGTCCATAAAAAGTATATATGATAAATATTAGTCTCATTATATAATTATTATTGTTATTATTTAGTCATTCTTCTTTTAGAGATAAGGCAATTGAAAGGTTAAGTGAACTGCCTAAAGTTGTCCAGTTAATAACAGGAATAGAACCCAGTGTAGAATCTAAGTCATTTGTTTTGACCTAGATTCTACAAGGTCATTCAAGGACTAACCTTGAATATTGACTAAACTTGGAGCTAAACAAAATTTCATTACTCTGTATATAGCCACTGTATTCTGAAAATTTACAGTCTAAGACTCACAATGCCACTTTGATGTAGGTAAAACATTGTACATACACAAACTCAAGAAACACTGGGAAAATAGATGCAGACAGTAAGCAGAAAGATGGGTAAATGTAAACTGCAAAATGAAATATTAGGGGAAATTATGAGCTACATATGTTACATTATTAGTCATATAAACTAATCTCTCATTCTGTCAAAACCATTAAGTCCTCAAGTAAGAATTCAAACTTCAGAAGCCATTTATGACAAGTTTAAATAGTAACTAAAGAGAAGAAAATTAGAAGTGACAGAACTATGATTCTTGGTATTTTGCATTCAAGTGGGTGACCTTGGGTAAGTTAAAGAGATTCTAGGTAGGCCATGATTTTTTCATCTGTAAAACAAGGATTGGAGTAGAGAGATAGTAACACTTTTTAATTCCAAAGTTTTGGGATGTAATTGAAGAGAAGAAGAAGAAGAAGAAGAAGAAGAAGAAGAAGAAGAAGAAGAAGAAGAAGAAGAAGAAGAAGAAGAAGAAGAAGCATAAGAGCAGAGCAAGCAGGAGGAGGAGGAGGAGGAGGGGAGGAGGAGGAGGAGGAGAAAGAGAGAGAGAAGAAAAGAAGAAGAAGAAGAGAAGAAGAAAGAAGAAGAAGAAAGAAGAAATAAGAAGAAGAAGAAGAAGAAGATAAGAAGAAGAAGAAGAAGAAGAGAAGAAGAAGAAGAAGAAGAAAGAGCTTTTCTTTGCTTTCTCTCTTTCATTCATCTTTCATTCTCATTCACAGTCTTCCTTTGTTCTTCTTTTTTTCTTTTTCCTTTCTTTTTTTCTTCTCTTCACAACTGCTTTTCCAGAAATCAGTGTATCTTCTGACTTTCCCCATTTAACCTAATACAAGACCTCTTAAATTTTGCTTCAATAATTATCAATACTGAGAGTTAAACTTTTCTTCAGAACCATTTTTTCAAAAGAGAAAAAATATTACTGCATTTTAGAAAAATAAAGCCATATTGAGAGACAGAAGCTAGGAGGTCAAGTAGGCTCAATAGTTAAGTGATACCTTTCTTCAAAGAAGCCTAAGATTGAATTTGCTTCCAATTCATTTCTCAACCATTGTTTATGTTACTATATTTTATTAGCCTTCTAGTTGATCTGAAAATTTGGTAGAAGTTGCCAATATTAAACCCATGAATATCAAGTTTCTGCTGTTAGGTTCAAAA
>NC_044550.1:186258630-186270233 GCF_007565055.1 Rhinopithecus roxellana | reverse complement strand
GGGCCCTATGGGCTCCCAAATATCACTTTCCAGATTCCACGAAAAGAGTGTTAGCAAACTGCTTTTGAAGTCTAAGTTATAAGTCTGGGAGATGAACTCACAGATCAGAAAGAAGTTTCTCAGAAAGCTTCTTTCACGTTTTGAACCGATGAAATTTCCTTTATCAGCGTGGCCTCAAAGCGATGCAAGGAGCCCTTCTCAGTTTCCTCAAAGACAGGTGTAATGGACTGCTCCACGAAACATAAGTGTAACTCTGGAGAGAATTCACAATCACCAGGCAGTTTATGAAAGCTTCTTTCTAGTTTTCATCTGTGGATATATCCTTTGTCACGTAAGCTTCATTGCGCTATGAAGGTCTAATTGCAGATTTCCAGAAACTGTGTAACAACTGATCACTGAAGAGAAACGTGTAACTCTGAGAGTTGCATTCACACATGGCAATGCAGTTTCTCAGAAAGCTTTCTCTTAGTTATTATGTGAGGATATGTCCTTTTTCACCATAGCCTCAATGAGCTCCCAATATACCTTTGCAGAATCCCTGACAACAGTTTAGCAAACTGTTCCAAGAAGGAAGGGTGGAACTCTGTGTGACGAAGTCACACATCAGAAAGCAATCCTCAGAAAGCTTCTCTCTCACTTATGTGACATGATTCCTTTCTCATGGGCCCCTAGGGCTCCAAATATCACTTTCCAGATTCCACGAAAAAGTGTTGCAAACTGCTTTCTGAAGTCTAAGTTATAAGTTGGGAGATGAACTCACAGATCAAAAAGAAGTTTCTCAGAAAGCTTCTTTCACGTTTGAACGGATGAAATTTCCTTTATCAGCGTAGGCTCCAAAGCGATTGAAGGAAGCTTCACGTTTCCTCAAAGACAGTGGTTAATGGACGCTCCACGAAACATAAGTGTAACTCTGTGAGATGAATTCACACATCACCAGGCAGTTTCTAAGAAAGCTTCTTTCTAGTTTTCATTGTGGATATATCCTTTGTCACCGTAAGCTCATTGCCGTTGAAGTGTCTAATTGCAGTTTCCAGAAAACTGTGGTAACAAACTGATCACTGAAGAGAAACGGGTAACTCTGAGAGTTGCATTCACACATGGCAATGCAGTTTCTCAGAAAGCTTCTCTTTAGTTATTATGTGAGGATATGTCCTTTTTCACCATAGCCCTCAATGAGCTCCCAAATATACCTTTGCAGAATCCCTGACAACAGTGTTAGCAAACTGTTCCAAGAAGGGAAGGGTGGAAACTCTGTGTGACGAAGTCAAACATCAGAAAGCAATCTCTCAGAAAGCTTCTTCTACTCTATGTGACGATATTCCTTTCTCACCATGGGCCCTATGGGCTCCCAAATATCAATTTCCAGATTCCACGAAAAGAGTGTTAGCAAAATGCTTTCTGAAGTCTAGTTATAAGTCTGGGAGATGAACTCACAGATCAGAAGAAGTTTCTCAGAAAGCTTCTTTCACGTTTTGAACCGATGAAATTTCCTTTATCAGCGTAGGCCTCAAAGCGAGCAAGGAAGCTCAGTTTCCTCAAAGACAGTGTTAATGGACTGCTCCACGAACACTAAGTGTAATCTGTGAGATGAATTCACAACACACCAGGCAGTTTCTAAGAAAGTTCTTTCTATTTCATCTGTGGATATATCCTTTGTCACCGTAAGCTTCATTGCGCTTTGAAGTGTCTAATTGCAGATTTCCAGAAAACTGTGTAACAAACTGATCACTGAAGAGAAACGTGTAACTCTGAGAGTTGCATTCACAATGGCAATGCAGTTTCTCAGAAAGCTTCTCTTTAGTATTATGTGAGGATATGTCCTTTTTCACCATAGCCCTCAATGAGCTCCCAAATATACCTTTGCAGAATCCCTGACAACAGTGTAGCAAACTGTTCCAAGAAGGGAAGGGTGGAACTCTGTGTTACGAAGTACACATCAGAAAGCAATCTCTCAGAAAGCTTCTCTCTACTTATAGTGACATATTTCCTTTCTCACATGGGCCCCTATGGGCTCCCAAATATCACTTTCCAGATTCCACGAAAAGTGTTAGCAAACTGCTTTCTGAAGTCTAAGTTATAAGTCTGGGAGATGAACTCACAGATCAGAAAGAAGTTTCTCAGAAAGCTTCTTTCACGTTTTGAACGGATGAAATTTCCTATTCAGCGTAGGCTCAAAGCGATGCAAGGAAGCCCTTCTCAGTTTCCTCAAAGCAGTGTTATGGACTGCTCCAAGAAACATAAGTGTAACTCTGGAGATGAATTCACACTCACCAGGCAGTTTCTTGAAAGCTTCTTTCTAGTTTCATCTGTGGATATATCCTTTGTCACGTAAGCTTCATTGCGCTATGAAGTGTCTAATTGCAGATTTCCAGAAAACTGTGTTAAACAACTGATCACTGAAGAGAAACGTGTAACTCTGAGAGTTGCATTCACACATGGCAATGCAGTTTCTCAGAAAGCTTCTCTTTAGTTATATGTGAGGATATGTCTTTTTCACCATAGCCCTCAATGAGCTCCCAAATATACCTTTGGAGAATCCCTGACAACAGTGTTAGCAAACTGTTCCAAGAAGGAAGGGTGGAACTCTGTGTGACGAAGTCACACATCAGAAAGCAATCTCTCAGAAAGCTTCTCTCTACTTCTTATGTGACGATATTTCCTTTCTCACCATGGGCCCCTATGGGCTCCCAAATATCACTTTCCAGATTCCACGAAAAGAGTGTTGCAAACTGCTTTCTGAAGTCTAGTTATAAGTGGGAGATGAACTCACAGATCAGAAAGAAGTTTCTCAGAAAGCTTCTTTCACGTTTTGACGATGGAAATTTCCTTTATCAGCGTAGGCCTCAAAGCGATGCAAGGAAGCTTCACGTTTCCTCAAAACAGTGTTAATGGACTGCTCCACGAAACATAAGTGTAACTCTGTGAGATGAATTCACCCATCACCAGGCAGTTTCTAAGAAAGCTTCTTTCTGTTTTCATCTGTGGATAATCCTTTGTCACCGTAAGCTTCATTGCGCTATGAAGTGTCTAATTGCAGATTTCCAGAAAACTGTGTTAACAAACTGATCATGAAGAGAAACGTGTAACTCTGAGAGTTGCATCACACATGGCAATGCCGTTTCTCAGAAAGCTTCTCTTTAGTTATTATGTGAGGATATGTCCTTTTCACCATAGCCCTCAATGAGCTCCCAAATATACCTTTGCAGAATCCCTGACAACAGTGTTAGCAAACTGTTCCAAGAAGGAAGGGTGGAACTCTGTGTGACGAAGTCACACATCAGAAAGCAATCTCTCAGAAAGCTCTCTCTACTTCTTATGTGACGATATTCCTTTCACCCATGGGCCCTAGGGCTCCCAAAATCACTTTCCAGATTCCACGAAAAGAGTGTTAGCAAACTGCTTTCGAAGTCTAGTTATAAGTCTGGGAGATGAACTCACAGATCAGAAGAAAGTTTCTCAGAAAGTTCTTTCACGTTTTGAACGATGAAATTCCTTTATCAGCGTAGGCCTCAAAGCGATGCAAGGAAGCCCTTCTCAGTTTCCTCAAAGACAGTGTTAATGGACTGCTCCACGAAACATAAGTGTAACTTGGAGATGAATTCAATCACCAGCAGTTTCTAAGAAAGTTCTTTCTAGTTTTCATCTGTGGATATATCCTTTGTCACCGTAAGCTTCATTGCGCTAGAAGTGTCTAATTGCAGATTTTCAGAAAACTGTGTTAACAAACTGATCCCTGAAGGAAACGTGTAACTCTGAGAGTTGCATTCACACATGGCAATGCAGTTTCTCAGAAAGCTTCTCTTTAGTTATTATGTGAGGATTGTCCTTTTTCACCATAGCCCAATGAGCTCCCAAATACCTTTGCAGAATCCCTGACAACAGTGTTAGCAAACTGTTCCAAGAAGGGAAGGGTGGAACTCTGTGTGACGAAGTCACACATCAGAAAGCATCTCTCAGAAAGCTTCTCTCTATCTATGTGACAATTTCCTTTCTCACCATGGGCCCCTATGGGCTCCCAAATATCACTTCCAGATTCCACGAAAAGGTGTTAGCAACTGGTTCTGAAGTCTAAGTATATAGTCTGGGAGATAACTACAGATCAGAAAGAAGTTTCTCAGAAAGCTTCTTTCAAGTTTTGAACGATGAAATCCTTATCAGCGTAGGCCTCAAAGCGATGCAAGGAAGCCCTTCTCAGTTTCCTCAAAGACAGTGTTAAGGACTGCTCCACGAAACAAAGTGTAACTCTGGAGATGAATTCACAATCACCAGGCAGTTTCTTAGAAAGCTTCTTTCTAGTTTTCATCTGTGGATATATCCTTGTCACCGTAAGCTTCATTGCGCTATGAAGTGTCTAATTGCAGATTTCCAGAAAACTGTGTTAACAAACTGATCACGAAGAGAAACGGTAACTCTGAGAGTTGCATTCACACTGGCATGCAGTTTCTCAGAAAGCTTCTCTTTAGTTATTATGTGAGGATATGTCCTTTTTCACCATAGCCTCAATGAGCTCCCAAATATACCTTTGCAGAATCCCTGACAACAGTGTTAGCAAACTGTTCCAAGAAGGGAAGGGTGGAACTCTGTGTGACGAAGTCACACATCAGAAAGCAATCTCTCAGAAAGCTTCTCTCTACTTCTATGTGACATATTTCCTTTCCACCATGGCCCCTATGGGCTCCCAAATATCACTTTCCAGATTCCACGAAAAGAGTTAGCAAACTGCTTTTTGAAGTCTAAGTTATAAGTCTGGGAGATGAACTCACAGATCAGAAAGAAGTTTCTCAGAAAGCTTCTTTCACGTTTTGAACCGATGAAATTTCCTTTATCAGCGTAGGCCTCAAAGCGATGCAAGGAAGCCCTTCTCAGTTTCCTCAAAGACAGTGTTAATGGACTGCTCCACGAAACATAAGTGTAACTCTGGAGATGAATTCACAATCCACAGGCAGTTTCTAAGAAAGCTTCTTTCTAGTTTTCATCTGTGGATATATCCTTTGTCACCGTAAGCTTCATTGCGCTATGAAGTGTCTAATTGCAGATTTCCAGAAAACTGTGTTAACAAACTGATCACTGAAGAGAAACGTGTAACTCTGAGAGTTGCATTCACACATGGCAAGCAGTTTCTCAGAAAGCTTCTCTTAGTTATTATGTGAGGATATGTCCTTTTTCACCATAGCCCTCAATGAGCTCCCAAATATACCTTTGCAGAATCCTGACAACAGTGTAGCAAACTGTTCCAAGAGGAAGGGTGGAACTCTGTGTGACGAAGTCACACATCAGAAAGCAATTCTCAGAAGCTTCTTCTCCTTCTATGTGACGATATTCCTTTCTCACCATGGGCCCCTATGGGCTCCAAATATCACTTTCCAGATTCACGAAAAGAGTGTTCAAACTGCTTTCTGAAGTCAGTTATAAGTTGGGAGATGAACTCACAGATCCGAAAGAAGTTTCTCAGAAAGCTTCTTTCACGTTTTGAAAGGATGAAATTTCCTTTATCAGCGTAGGCCTCAAAGCGATGCAAGGAAGTTCCAGTTTCCTCAAAGACAGTGTTATGGACTGCTCCACGAAACATAAGTGTAACTCTGTGAGATGATTCACAATCACCAGGCAGTTTCTAAGAAAGCTTTTCTAGTTTTATCTGTGGATATATCCTTTGTCACCGTAAGCTTCATTGCGCTTTGAGTGTCTAATTGCAGATTTCCAGAAACTGTGTTAACAAACTGATCACTGAAAAGAAACGTGTAACTCTGAGTTGCATTCACAATGGCAATGCAGTTCTCAGAAAGCTTCTCTTTAGTTATTATGTGAGGATATGTCCTTTTCACCATAGCCCTCAATGAGCTCCAAATATACCTTTGCAGAATCCCTGACAACAGTGTTAGCAACTGTTCCAAGAAGGAGGGGTGGAACTCTGTGTGACGAAGTCACACATCAGAAAGCAATCTCTCAGAAAGCTTCTCTCTACTTCTATGTGACGATATTTCCTTTCTCACCATGGGCCCTATGGGTCCCAAATATCACTTTCCAGATTCACGAAAAGAGTGTTAGCAAACTGCTTTCTGAAGTCTTAGTTATAGTCTGGGAGATGAACTCACAGATCAGAAAGAAGTTTCTCAGAAAGCTTCTTTTACGTTTTGAACGGTGAAATTCTTTATCAGCGTAGCTCAAAGCGATGCAAGGAAGCCTTCTCAGTTCCTCAAAGACAGTGTTAATGGACTGCTCCACGAAACATAGTGTAACTCTGAGAGATGAATTCACACATCCCCGGCAGTTTCTAAGAAAGCTTCTTTCTAGTTTTCATTGTGGATATATCCTTTGTCACCGTAAGCTTCATTGCGCTATGAAGTGTCTAATTGCAGATTTCCAGAAAACTGTGTTAACAAACTGATCAATGAAGAGAAAAGTGTAACTCTGAGAGTTGCTTCACACATGGCAATGCAGTTTTCAGAAAGCTCTCTTTAGTTATTATGTGAGGATATGTCCTTTTTCACCATAGCCTCAATGAGCTCCCAAATATACCTTTGCAGAATCCCTGACAACAGTGTTAGCAAACTGTTCCAAGAAGGGAAGGGTGGAACTCTGTGTGACGAAGTCACAATCAGAAAGCAATCTCTCAGAAAGCTTCTCTCTACTTCTATGTGAATATTCCTTTCTCACATGGGCCCCTATGGGCTCCCAAATATCACTTTCCAGATTCCACGAAAAGAGTGTTAGCAAACTGCTTTCTGAAGTCTAGTTATAAGTCTGGGAGATGAACTCACAATCAGAAAGAAGTTTCTCAGAAAGCTTCTTTCACGTTTTGAACGATGAAATTTCCTTTATCAGCGTAGGCCTCAAAGCGATGCAAGGAAGCCCTTCTCAGTTTCCTCAAAGCAGTGTTAATGGACTGCTCCACGAAACATAAGTGTAACTTGGAGATGAATTCACAATCACCAGGCAGTTTCTAAGAAAGCTTCTCTAGTTTTCATCGTGGATATATCCTTTGTCCACGAAGCTATTGCGCTATGAAGGTCTAATTGCAGATTCCAGAAAACTGTGTTAACAAAATGACACTGAAGGAAACGTGTAACTCTGAGAGTTGCTTCACACATGGCAATGCAGTTTCTCAGAAAGCTTCTTTAGTATTTAGTGAGGAATGCCTTTTCACCCAAGCCTCAATGAGTCCCAAATATACCTTTGCAGATCCTGACAACAGTGTAGCAAACTGTTCCAAGAAGGAAGGGTGGAACTCTGTGTGGCGAAGTCAAATCAGAAAGCAATCTCTCAGAAAGCTTCTCTCTACTTCTTATGTGACGATATTTCCTTTCTCACCATGGGCCCCTATGGGCTCCCAAATATCACTTTCCAGATTCCACGAAAAGAGTGTTAGCAAACTGCTTTCTGAAGTAAGTTATAAGTCTGGGAGATGAAATCACAGACAGAAAGAAGTTTCTCAGAAGTTCTTCACGTTTTGAACCGATGAAATTTCTTTATCAGCGTAGGCCTCAAAGCGATGCAAGGAAGCCCTTCCAGTTTCCCTAAAGACAGGTGAATGGACGCTCCACGAAACATAAGTGTAACTCTTGAGATGAATTCACACATCACCAGGCAGTTTCTAAGAAGTTTTCTAGTTTTCATCTGTGGGTATATCCTTTGTCACCGTAAGCTTCATTGCCTATGAAGTGTTAATTGCAGATTTCCAGAAAACTGTGTTAACAAACTGATCACTGAGAGAAACGTGTAACTCTGAGAGTTGCATTCACACATGCAAGCAGTTTCTCAGAAAGCTTCTCTTTGTATTATGTGAGGATATGTCCTTTTTCACCATAGCCCTCAATGAGCTCCCATTACCTTTGCAGAATCCCTGACAACAGTGTTAGCAAACTGTTCCAAGAAGGGAAGGGTGGAACTCTGTGTGACGAGTGACGAAGTCACACATCAGAAAGCAATCTCTCAGAAAGCTTCTCTCTACTTCTTATGTGACGATATTTCCTTTCTCACCATGGGCCCCTATGGGCTCCCAAATATCACTTTCCAGATTCCACGAAAAGAGTGTTAGCAAACTGCTTCTGAAGTCTAGTTATAAGTCTGGGAGATGAACTCACAGATCAGAAAGAAGTTTCTCAGAAAGCTTCTTCACGTTTGAACGGATGGAAATTTCCTTTATCAGCGTAGGCCTCAAGCGAGGCAAGGAAGCCCTTCTCAGTTCCTCAAAGACAGTGTTAATGGACTGCTCCACGAACATAAGTGTAACTCTGTGAGATGAATTCACATCACCAGGCAGTTTCTAAGAAAGCTTCTTTCTAGTTTTCATCTGTGGAATATCCTTTGTCACGAAGCTTCATTGCGCTATGAAGTGGTCTAATTGCAGATTTCCAGAAAACTGTGTTAACAAACTGATCACTGAAAGAAACGTGTAAGAGAGAGCATTCACAATGGCAATGCAGTTCTCAGAAAGCTCTAGATTATGGAGGAGGATGTCCTTTTCACCATAGCCAAGAGCTCCCAAATACCTTTGCAGAATCCCGACAACAGTGTTAGCAAACTGTTCCAAGAAGGGAAGGGTGGAACTCTGTGTGACGAAGTCACACATCAGAGCAATCTCTCAGAAAGCTTCTCTACTTCTTATGGACGATTTCCTCTCACCATGGGCCCTATGGGCTCCAATATCACTTTCCAGATCCACGAAAAAGTGTTAGCAAACTGCCTCTGAAGTCTAAGTTATAAGTCTGGGAGATGAACTCACAGATCAACAAGAAGTTTCTCAGAAGACTTCTTTCACGTTTTGAACGGATGAAATTCCTTTATCAGCGTAGGCCCAAAGCGATGCAAGGAAGCCCTTCTCAGTTTTCCTCAAAGACAGTGTTAATGGACTGCTCCACGAAACCTAATTAACTCTGTGAGATGAATTCACACATCACCAGGCATTCTAAGAAAGCTTCTTTCTAGTTTTCATCTGTGGATATATCCTTTGTCACCGTAAGCTTCATTGCGCTATGAAGTGTCTAATTGCAGATTTCCAGAAAAACTGTTGTAACAAACTGATCACTGAAGAGAAACGTGTAACTCTGAGAGTTGCATTCACACATGGCAATGCAGTTTCTCAGAAAGCTTCTCTTTAGTTATTATGTGAGGATATGTCCTTTTTCACCATAGCCCTCAATGAGCTCCCAAATATACCTTTGCAGAATCCCGACAACAGTGTTTGCAAACTGTTCCAAGAAGGAAGGGTGGAACTCTGTGTGACGAAGTCACACATCAGAAAGCAATCTCTCAGAAAGCTTCTCTCACTTCTTATGTGACGATATTCCTCTCACCATGGGCCCCTATGGGTCCCAAATATCACTTTCCAGATTCCACGAAAGAGTGTTAGCAAACTGCCTTCGAGTCTAAGTTATAAGTCTGGGAGATGAACTCACAGATCAGAAAGAAGTTTCTCAAAAGCTTCTTTCACGTTTTGAACGGATGAAATTCCTTTATCAGCGTAGGCCTCAAAGCGATGCAAGGCCCCTTCTCAGTTTCCTCAAAGACAGTGTTAATGGACTGCTCCACGAACACATAGTGTAACTCTGTGAGATGAATTCCACACATCACCAGGCATTTCTAAGAAAGCTTCTTTCTAGTTTTCATCTGGGGATATCCTTTGTCACGTAAGCTTCATTGCGCGATGAGTGTCTAATTGCAGATTTCCAAAACTGTGTTAACAAACTGATCACTGAAGAGAACGTGTAACTCTGAGAGTTGCATTCACACATGCGCAGTTTCTCAGAAAGCTTCTCTTTAGTTATTAGTGAGGATATGTCCTTTTTCACCATAGCATCATGAGCTCCCAAATATACCTTTGCAGAATCCCTGACACAGTGTAGCAACTGTTCCAAGAAGGGAGGGTGGAACTCTGTGTGACGAAGTCACACATCAGAAAGCAATCTCTCAGAAGCTTCTCTCTACTTCTTATGTGACGTTAGTTTCCTTTCTCACCATGGGCCCCTATGGGCTCCCAAATCACTTTCCAGATTCCACGAAAAGAGTGTTAGCAAACTGCCTTCTGAAGTCTAAGTTTAAGTCTGGGAGATGAACTCACAGATCAGAAAGAAGTTTCTCAGAAAGCTTCTTCACGTTTTGAACGATGAAATGTCCTTTTCAGCGTAGGCCTCAAAGCGATGCAAGGAAGCCCTTCTCAGTTTCCTCAAAGACAGTGTTAATGGACTGCTCCACGAAACATAAGTGTAACTCTGTGAGATGAATTCACACATCACCAGGCAGTTTCTAAGAAAGCTTTTTCTAGTTTTCATCTGTGGATATATCCTTTGTCACGTAAGCTTCATTGCGCTATGAAGTGTCCTAATTGCAGATTCCAGAAAACTGTGTTAACAAACTGATCACTGAAGAGAAAGTGTAACTCTGAGAGTTGCATTCACACATGGCAATGCAGTTCTCAGAAGCTTCTCTTTAGTTATTATGTGAGGAATGTCCTTTTTCACCTAGCCCTCAATGAGCTTCCAAATATACCTTTGCAGAATCCCTGACAACAGTGTTAGCAAACTGTTCCAAGAAGGAGAGGGTGGAACTCTGTGTGACGAAGTCACACATCAGAAAGCAATCTCTCAGAAAGCTTCCTCTACTTCTTATGTGACGTTTTCCTTTCTCACCATGGGCCCCTATGGCCCAAATATCACTTTCCAGATTCACGAGTGTGTTAGCAAACTGCCTTCTGAAGTCTATTTATAAGTCTGGGAGATGAACTCACAGATGAAAGAAGTTTCTCAGAAAGCGTCTTTCACGTTTTGAACGATGAAATTCCTTTATCAGCGGGCCTCAAAGCGATGCAGGAAGCCCTTCTCATTTCCTCAAAGACATGTAATGGACTGCTCCACGAAACATAATTGTAACTCTGTGAGATGAATTCACACATCCAGGCAGTTTCTAAGAAGCTTCGTTCTAGTTTTTCATCTGTGGATATATCCTTTGTCACCGTAAGCTTCATTGCGCTATGAAGTGTTATCTAATTGCAGATTTCCAGAAAACTGTGTTAACAACTGATCACTGAAGAGAAACGTGTAACTCTGAGAGTTGCATTCACACATGGCAATGCAGTTTCTCAGAAAGCTTCTCTTTATTATGTGAGGATATGTCCTTTTTCACCATAGCCCTCAATGAGCTCCCAAATATACCTTGCAGAATCCTGAAACAGTGTTAGCAAACTGTTCCAAGAAGGGAAGGGTGGAACTCTGTGTGACGAAGTCACACATCAAAAGCAATCTCTCAGAAGCTTCTCTCTACTTCTTATGTGACGTTTTCCTTTCTCACCATGGGCCCCTATGGCCCAATATCACTTTCCCAGATTCCACGAAAAGTGTTAGCAAACTGCCTCTGAAGTCTAAGTTATAAGTCTGGGAGATGAACTCACAGATCAGAAAGAAGTTTCTCAGAAAGCTTCTTTCACGTTTTGACGGATGAAATGTTCCTTTATCAGCGTAGGCCTCAAAGCGATGCAAGGAGAGCCCTTCTCAGTTTCCTCAAAGACAGTGTTAATGGACTGCTCCACGAACACATAAGTGTAATCTGTGAGATGAATTCACACATCACCAGGCAGTTTCTAAGAAAGCTTCTTTCTAGTTTTCATCTGG
>NC_044550.1:186206505-186258530 GCF_007565055.1 Rhinopithecus roxellana | reverse complement strand
TGAGACATTTCTGAAGTTGCTTATCAGCTTAAGGAGATTTTGGGCTGAGATGATGGGGTTTTCTAAATATACAATCATGTCATCTGCAAACAGGGACAATTTGACTTCTTCTTTCCCTAACTGTATACCCTTGATTTCTTTCTCTTGCCTGATTGCCTTAGCCAGAACTTCCAACACTATGTTGAATAGGAGTGGTGAGAGAGGGCATCCCTGTCTTGTGCCAGTTTTCAAAGGGAATTTTTCCAGTTTTTGCCCATTCAGTATGATATTAGCTGTGGGTTTGTCACAAATAGTTCTTATTATTTTGAGGTAGGTTCCATCAATACCGAATTTATTGAGCGTTTTTAGCATGAAGGGCTGTTGAATTTTGTCAAAAGCCTTTTCTTCATCTATTGAGATAATCATGTGGTTCTTGTCTTTGGTTCTGTTTATATGCTGGATCATGTTTATTGATTTGCGAATGTTGAACCAGCCTTGCATCCCAGGGATGAAGCCCACTTGATCATGGTGGATAAGCTTTTTGATGTGCTGCTGAATCCGGTTTGCCAGTATTTTATTGAGAATTTTTGCATCAATGTTCATCAGGGATATTGGTCTAAAATTCTCTTTTTTTGTTGTGTCTCTGCCAGGCTTTGGTATCAGGATGATGTTGGCCTCATAAAATGAGTTAGGGAGGATTCCCTCTTTTTCTATTGATTGGAATAGTTTCAGAAGGAATGGTAGCAGCTCCTCCTTGTACCTCTGGTAGAATTCAGCTGTGAATCCATCTGGTCCTGGACTTTTTTTGGTGGGTAGGCTATTAATTGTTGCCTCAATTTCAGAGCCTACTATTGCTCTATTCAGGGATTCAACTTCTTCCTGGTTTAGCCTTGGGAGAGTGTAAGTGTCCAGGAAATTATCCATTTCTTCTAGATTTTCTAGTTGATTTGCGTAGAGGCGTTTATAGTATTCTCTGATGGTTGTTTGTATTTCTGTGGGGTCAGTGGTGATATCCCCTTTATCATTTTTTATTGCGTCTATTTGATTCCTCTCTCTTTTCTTCTTTATTAGCCTTGCTAGCGGTCTGTCAATTTTGTTGATCTTTTCAAAAAACCAACTCCTGGATTCATTGATTTTTTTGGAGGGTTTTTTGTGTCTCTATCTCCTTCAGTTCTGCTCTGATCTTAGTTATTTCTTGCCTTCTGCTAGCTTTTGAATGTGTTTGCTCTTGCCTCTCTAGTTCTTTTAATTGTGATGTTAGAGTATCAATTTTAGATCTTTCCTGCTTTCTCTTGTGGGCATTTAGTGCTATAAATTTCCCTCTACACACTGCTTTAAATGTGTCCCAGAGATTCTGGCATGTTGTATCTTTGTTCTCATTGGTTTTAAAGAACATCTTTATTTCCGCTTTCATTTCGTTATGTACCCAGTAGTCATTCAGGAGCAGGTTGTTCAGTTTCCATGTAGTTGAGTGGTTTTGATTGAGTTTCTTAGTCCTGAGTTCTAGTTTGATTGCACTGTGGTCTGAGAGACAGTTTGTTATAATTTCTGTTCTTTTACATTTGCTGAGGAGTGCTTTACTTCCAATTATGTGGTCAATTTTGGAATAAGTGTGATGTGGTGCTGAGAAGAATGTATATTCTGTTGATTTGGGGTGGAGAGTTCTATAGATGTCTATTAGGTCCGCTTGGTGCAGAGTGGAGTTCAATTCCTGGATATCCTTGTTAACTTTCTGTCTCGTTGATCTGTCTAATGTTGACAGTGGAGTGTTGAAGTCTCCCATTATCATTTTATGGGAGTCTAAGTCTCTTTGTAAGTCTCTAAGGACTTGGTTTATGAATCTGGGTGCTCCTGTATTGGGTGCATATATATTTAGGAGAGTTAGCTCTTCCTGTTGAATTGATCTCTTTACCATTATGTAATGGCCTTCTTTGTCTCTTTTGATCTTTGATGGTTTAAAGTCTGTTTTATCAGAGACTAGGATTGCAACTCCTGTTTTTTTTTTTGTTCTCCATTTGCTTGGTAGATCTTCCTCCATCCCCTTATATTGAGCCTATGTATGTCTCGGCATGTGAGATGGGTCTCCTGTATACAGCAGACTGATGGGTCTTGACTCTTTGTCCAGTTTGCCAGTCTGTGTCTTTTAATTGGAGCATTTAGTCCATTTCCATTTAAGGTTAATATTGTTATGTGTGAACTTGATCCTGCCATTATGATATTAACTGGTTATTTTGCTCGTTAGTTGATGCACTTTCTTCCTAGCCTCGATGGTCTTTACATTTTGGCATGTTTTTGCAATGGCTGGTACCGGTTGTTCCCTTCCATGTTTAGGGCTTCCTTCAAGGTCTCTTGTAAGGCAGGCCTGGTGGTGACAAAATCTCTAAGCATTTGCTTATCTGTAAAGGATTTTATTTCTCCTTCACTTATGAAACTTAGTTTGGCTGGATATGAAATTCTGGGTTGAAAGTTCATTTCTTTAAGAACGTTGAATATTGACCCCCACTCTCTTCTGGCTTGTAGAGTTTCTGCCGAGAGATCTGCTATTAGTCTGATGGGCTTCCCTTTGTGGGTAACCTGACCTTTCTCTCTGGCTGCCCTTAAGATTTTTTCCTTCATTTCAACTTTGGTGAATCTGGCAATTATGTGTCTTGGAGTTGCTCTTCTCGAGGAGTATCTTTGTGGCATTCTCTGTATTTCCTGAATTTGAATGCTGGCCTGCCTTACTAGGTTGGGGAAGTTCTCCTGGATGATATCCTAAAGAGTGTTTTCCAACTTGGTTCCATTTTCCCCCTCACTTTCAGGCACCCCAATCAGACGTAGATTTGGTCTTTTTACATAATCCCATACTTCTTGCAGGCTTTGTTCATTTATTTTTCTTCTTTTTTCTTTTGGTTTCTCTTCTCGCTTCATTTCATTCATTTGACCTTCAATCGCTGATACTCTTTCTTCCAGTTGATCGAGTCGGTTACTGAAGCTTGTGCATTTGTCACGTATTTCTCGTGTCATGGTTTTCATCTCTGTCATTTCGTTGATGACCTTCTCTGCATTAATTAGTCTAGCTGTCAATTCTTCCACTCTTTTTTCAAGATTTTTAGTTTCTTTGTGCTGGGTACATAATTCCTCCTTTAGCTCTGAGAAGTTTGATGGACTGAAGCCTTCTTCTCTCATCTCGTCAAAGTCATTGTCTGACAAGCTTTGATCCGTTGCTGGCGATGGGCTGCGCTCCTTTGCAGGGGGAGATGCGCTGTTATTTTTTGAATTTCCAGCTTTTCTGCCCTGCTTCTTCCCCATCTTTGTGGTTTTATCTGTCTCTGGTCTTTGATGATGGTGATGTACTGATGGGGTTTTGGTATAGGTGTCCTTCCTCTTTGATAGTTTTCCTTCTGACAGTCAGAAGGACTGTCTGTTGGTCTGTTGGAGATTGCTTGAGGTCCACTCCAGACCCTGCTTGCCTGGGTATCAGCAGCAGAGGTTGCTGAAGATAGAATATTGCTGAACAGCGAGTGTACCTGTCTGATTCTTTCTTTGGAAGTTTCCTCTCAGGGGTCTACTCCACCCTGTGAGGTGTGGGGTGTTAGATTGCCCCTACTGGGGGATGTCTCCCAGCTAGGCTACTCACGGGTCAGGGACCCACCTGAGCAGGCAGTCTGTCCGTTCTCGGATCTCAACCTCTATGTTGGGAGATCCACGGCTCTCCCCAAAGCTGTCAGACAGAGTTGTTCGCGTCTCACATTCTCTTTTTTTTTTTTTTTTTTTTTTTTTTGAGATGGAGTCCCTCTCTGTCCCCCAGGCTGGAGTGAGCGGCGCCATCTTGGCTCCCTGCAAGCTCCGCCCCCCGGGTTCCCGCCATTCTCCCGCCTCAGCCTCCCGAGGAGCTGGGACCACAGGCGCCGCCACCTCGCCCGGCTCATTTTTGTATTTTTAGTAGAGACGGGGTTTCACCGTGTTAGCCAGGATGGTCTCGATCTCCTGACCTCATGATCCACCCGCCTTGGCCTCCCAAAGTGCTGGGATTACAAGCGTGAGCCACCGCGCCCGGCCACATTCTCTTTTTTTGTTGTATCTCTGTCAGGCTTTGGTATCAGGATGATGTTGGCCTCGTAAAATGAGTTAAGGAGGATTCCCTCTTTTACTATTGATTGGAATAGTTTCAGAAGGAATGGTACCAACCCCTCCTTGTTCCTCTTTTAGAATTCAGCTGTGAATCTGTCTGGTCCTGTACTTTTTTTGGTTGGTAGGCTATCAATTATTGCCTCCATTTCAGAGCCTACTATTTGTCTATTCAGGGATTCAACTTCTTCCTGGTTTAGTCTTGGGAGAGTGTAAGTGTCCAGGAAATTATCTATTTCTTCTAGGTTTTCTAGTTTATTTGTGTAGAGTTGTTTATAGTATTCTCTGATGGTAGTTTGTATTTCTATGGGGTCAGTGGTGATATCCCCTTTATCATTTTTATTACATCTATTTGATTCTTCTCTCTTTTCTTCTTTATTAGTCTTGCTAGAGGTCTATCAATTTTGTTGATCTTTTTCAAAAAACCAGGTCCTGGATTCATTGATTTTTTGTAGGGTTTCTTGTGTCTCTATCTCCTTCACTTCTGCGCTGATCTTAGTTATTTCTTGCCTTCTGCTAGCTTTTGAATGTGTTTACTTTTGCTTCTCTAGTTCTTTTAGTTGTGATGTTAGGCTGGCAATTTTAGATCTTTCCTACTTTCTCTTGTGGGCATTTAGTGCTATAAATTTCCCTCTACACACACTTTAAATGTGTCCCAGAGATTCTGGTATGCTGTATCTTTGTTCTCATTGGTTTCAAAGAACATCTTTATTTCTGCCTTCATTTTGTTATGTACCCAGTAGTCATTCAGGAGCAGGTTGTTCAGTTTCCATGTAGTTGAGCGGTTTTGATTGAGTTTCTTATTCCTGTGTTCTAGTTTGATTGCACTGCGATCTGAGAGAGTTTGTTATAATTTCTTTTCTTTTACATTTGCTGAGGAGTGCTTCACTTCCAACTATGTGGTCAGTTTTGGAATAAGTGTGATGTGGTGCTGAGGAGAATGTATATTCTGTTGATTTGGGGTGGAGAGTTCTGTAGATGTCTATTAGGTCCGCTTGGTGCAGAGTGGAGTTCAATTTTTGGATATCCTTGTTAACTTTCTGTCATTGATCTGTCTAATGTTGACAGTGGGGTGTTAAAGTCTCCCATTATAATTTTATGGGAGTCTAAGTCTCTTTGTAAGTCTCTAAGGACTTGCTCTATGAATCTGGGTGTTCCTGTATTGGGTGCATATATATTAAGATAGGTAGCTCTTCCTGATGAATTGATCCCTTTACCATTATGTAATGGCCTTCTTTGTCTCTTTTGATCTTTGATGGTTTAAAGTCTGTTTTATCAGAGACTAGGGTTGCAATCCCTGTCTTTTTTTTTTTTTTTTCCATTTGCTTGGTAGATCTTCCTCCATCCCTTTATTTTGAGGCTATCTGTGTCTCTGCATGTGAGATTGCGCTCCTGAATACAGCAAACTGATGGGTCTTGACTCTTTATCCGATTTACCAGTCTGTGTCTTTTAATTGGACCATTTAGTCCATTTACACTTAAGGTTAATATTGTTATGTGTGAATTTGAGCCTGTCATTATGATATTAGCCGGTTATTTTGCTTGCTAGTTGATGCAGTTTCTTCCTAACATCAATGGACTGTACATTTTTACATGTTTTTGCAAGGGCTGGTAGCTGTTGTTTGTTTCCATGTTCAGTGCTTCCTTCAGGATTTCTTGTAGGGCCAGCCTGGTGGTCACAAAATCTCTAAGGCTTTGCTTGTCTGTAAAGGATTTTATTTATCCTTCACTGATGAAATTTACTTTTCTGGATATGAAAATCTGAGTTGAAAATTCTATTCTTTGAGAATATTGAATAGTGGCTCCCACTCTCTTCTGGCTTGAGTTTCTGCCTAGAGATCTGGTGTTAGTCTGATGGGCTTCCTTTTGTGTGTAACCTGACCTTTCTCTCTGGCTGCCCTCAACATTTTTTCCCTCATTTCAACTTTGGTGAATCTGACAATTATGTGTCTTGGAGTTGCTCTTCTCCAGGAGTATCTTTGTGGCATTGTCTGTATTTCCTGAATTTGGATGTTGGCCTGCCTTACTAGGTTGGGGAAGTTCTCCTGGATGATATCCTGCAGAGTGTTTTCCAACATGGTTTCATTGTCCCCGTCACTTTCAGGCACACCAATCAGATGTAGATGTGGTCTTTTCACATAATCCCATATTTCTTGGAGGCTTTGTTCATTTCTTTTTACTCTTTTTTGCTCTACACTTCTCTTCTTGCTTCATTTCATTCATTTCATCTTCAGTCGCTGAAACTCTTTCTCCCAGTGGATCGAGTCAGTTACTGAAGCTTGTGCATTTGTCACGTATGACTTGTGTTATGACTTTCATCTTTATCAGTTATTTTAGATCTTCTCTGCATTGATTATTCTAGTTATCCATTCATGCATTCTTTTTTCAAGGTTTTTCCTTTCTTTGTGCTGGTTACGTAGTTCCTCCTTTAGCTCTGAGAAGTTTGATCTACTGAAGCCTTCTTCTCTCAACTCATCAAAGTCATTCTCCATCCAGCTTTGTTCCATTGCTCGTAGTACTACTTGTCTTAAAATATCAAAAGGAAGAGAGACTTTCTACAAAATTTCACTATGTAATAGTATCTTTAGTAGCAGTTAAAACAATACAATGCTGTTCAAAATGAAACCAAATTATTCTGAGTGTGTGCAAAACAGCACTGATACTCTCAGTGGACTTCTTCATGTTCTTGTGTTTATGTAGAATGTGTGAAATACAGTTAAGCTGAGTAAGTATTTTTTGTGTAAACTATGAATTAGAACAACAAATTTCAATATAAGTTCGACAAATTTCAATACAAGCTCGTATGGATTTACATAATTTTGTGTTTTTCCGAGTGTTTTCTTCATTTCCACAAAATATTTCTAACCATTCACTGGCTGGTGTATCTCTGAAAAACAATTTTATATTTGACAAAGTAAATTTTGAAAAGATTTTATTTTTATTTTTATTTTTTGGTCACAGGAAGAAAGAAATCTTGCATCATAACCTTTCTTCCTGGAATAAACTGAAGTAGTCTCATCTATCAGGTTTTCCAGCTTCAAATCTCAGATATAACTAATCACTTTTTCCCTTCTTTCCTTTTCCAGCAAAATTCCAGAAACAAAACAGACAACATTTCATGATGATAAATATCACAGTTGCCACACAGGCCAGCAGGAACCCAATCACATCCAAAGAGTGATACTGGAACCAGGTGAGGTCATGGGCTGCAGGCCGAAGGTGTTTAGCTCCTTTGTGGCGCATGACAAATTCAATCCAGAAGACTGCTCGATCCAGGGGCTTCACCGGTTGATCATGTTGAATTCTTGATAATTTCATAACATTCTCTTTATATCTGAAGGATAAAAATAAAGATACCAATGCAGCAGAAAGAGGCATAGACAAAACCCCTCAAACACCAAGTTAAAGAAGGAAGGGGTTTATTCAGCTGGAAGCATCAGCAAGACTCCTGTCTCAAGAGCTGAGATCCCCGAGTGAGCAGTTCCTGTCCGTTTTAAGGGCTCACAACTCTACAGGGGTCCATTTGAGAGGGTCATGGTCAGTTGAGCAAGTAGTGGGTACATGACTGGGGACTGCATGCACCAGTAATCAGAACAGAACAGAAGAGGACAGGGATTTTTACAACGTTTTTCTATAAAATGCCTGGAATCTATAGATAACATAACCAGTTAGGTCAGGGGTCGATCTTTAACTACCAGGCCCAGAGAATGGCACCAGGCTATTTACTTGCACATTTCATTTCTGCCTTTTAGTATTTACTTCTTTTTTCTTTGTAGGCAGAAATTGGGCATAAGACAATATGAGGAGTGATCTCGTCCCTTACTAACACTGAAAGTAAGTTAACTTGCCTGTGCATATCAAGTTTATGAAAGGCTTTTAAAGTGCCAAATAATTCAAAGTAAATGTCAAAGAATTGACATAGAATTTGTGTATTTTAATTTGAGTCAGCATAGAGAGTTTGGCTTTTAAATTGGAGTTTTCTCATTGACAAATGTTTTCTAAAGTAGAAATTGAATGTTAGGTGAGAAAGTTAATTTTTTTTTGAAGCAGAGAAAATATAACGCATTTTAAATTTTTTAATTTGTTTAATTTTAAGTTTTTGTGGGTACATATTAAGTGCATATATTTATGGGGTATATGAGCTGTTTTGATACAATGTGAAATTACCACATCTTGGGAAATAGGATATTCATCCCTTAAGCATTTATCCTTTGTATTATGAACAATTCAGTTACACTGTTAGTTCTCAAGCAGAGATATGGAGAACGTGCTCAACATCATGAACCATTTTAAGTGCTGTAAGAAAGATCGTGAAAATGTAATATGAGAATTATCATCTCTAAGTTCCTAAAAAGTAATTGTGTCATGGTGAGTGGCATGCCCCGTAGCTAGTCAGTACGTTTCTACATTACTCTTTTGTCTCCTACTGTTTCCCACCCTGTAGCCAGAAAGATTTTTTGCAATTAAAGTCAGTTTATAGCACTACCCTGATTAAGACTTATGACTGGCTTCTCATTATTTAAAGAATAAAAACCAACTCTGTTATTTGGTCTACAGAGCCCTACATTGTTCGACACTGGCAAGCTCTTTCCCTAACACTTTTCCCCTGTACACTGTCTTCTAGATTGGCCTTCTATTTTTTTCTTTAAGCTCCCAAAGGTGTTCTCATCTTAGCACCTTACACATTTTTTCCCCTCACTCCTGCTCTTGGAGTATTCTCTCTTGCTACAACCCAAGGCATGCTTCTCTCCCTTTTTATGGCTTCCTTCTATTGTTACTTCTAAGAGAGGCTTTTATTGACCACACTATGATGGAACCTCTAGGATTTTCTCTATTTTCTGTGCTTATTTTGCTATTTGATTCCTAGAATTGTAAAATGCATTATGTATGTCATAAAATAAATATTTAAATAGTAAATACAAAATCTAAATATATGCGTACTAAGTGAATAGTTCAAAAACGTAAGATCATCTTGAACATTATTTTGAGGTGAAGATATCTATTTACCTACTGCTCAGATCGTGGTATAGGATATCACAACCTCCCTAGAATCACTCTCTTTTTCTGAACCATTTAGTCACTACTTTTGACCTCCAATTAAGTATTAGCCTGACTTCAAATAGCATGCATTAGTTTTGCTTGTTTATGTAATTGAATTATATAATATGTACTCATTAGTGTCTTTTATTAATGTCGCAGTTGTTGGATAAGTCCTTTGCTGTATAGTATTTTGTTGATTGATAAAGCACAGATTTTTCCTTCATTTTAAGATTACTATGTATTTGTGTTGCTAACAATTTTTAGACACTATTGATAACTCGGTTATAAACATTCTACTAGATGGTATTAGATTTATATATTTATACATATCTCTTGGGTATATAATTGAGAGTAGAATTGCTGAGATAAAATTGGATCCATAATTGTGATC
This sequence comes from Rhinopithecus roxellana, assembly GCF_007565055.1. Taxonomy (NCBI): domain Eukaryota; kingdom Metazoa; phylum Chordata; class Mammalia; order Primates; family Cercopithecidae; genus Rhinopithecus; species Rhinopithecus roxellana. The sequence continues at coordinate 186,249,010 of NC_044550.1, read as the reverse complement.
CACTTCTTGACTTTAACTTTTTTGAAGTGTATTTTTTGATTGCCAAAATTTAAAGATATGTTATAGTTTTTATAACTTCCCTTACTTCCACTATGACTGCATCATACAGTTTCTATGACATTAAATCTTATCATATTTACTAAGTCTTTGGTTATTGCCCACCACATATCACTTCAAATAACTGTTTGACATGCTCCAAGAAAATGTGTCTTCCAGTTGATATATATAATGCATATATGTGTATTGTATATGTACATATGTGCATGTGTTTCATTCTACATTATAAGATTCCATTTGTTATTTGTGTTCTTCAAATGTTTTATGTCTTGACCCATTATTTGGTCTTTTGTTAAGTCTGTTTAGATTGAGTGAAAGTATTTGCATAATCACACTTAAATCTACCAGTTTGCTTTATATTTTTTTTCTACTTGTCCAAGTTGGTTAGTGTTTCTTTTCAATTATTTCCTATCTTCTTTAAATGTATTTTTATCATTCATTAACCTTCTTTTTTGTGATAAAGTTATTTTAATGTATTCCTTTAGATGATACCCTCCTTCTTTAAAAGCATTATTGAGAGTAGTTATAAATGCTGAATTGATGATAGCTGGACTCCGCAAGGAATTTTGCACATTGCTATCTTTGGGTGTGAAAAAATCAATTATTAAAAATTTGAATTAAAATTATATTTTTGTGTTTCAAAGACCATCATCCAAAAGGAAAATTTAGTGCACTCAGAATGGGACAAAATTTTTAAAAATTATATATCTGAAATAACCCATAATGTATAAATAGTTCTTAAAACTTAATAATAAGACAAATACCAAAGTTTAAAAATGTTCAAAGGATTGTAGTAGACATGTTTTCAAAGAAGATATACGAATCATCAGTAAGCACATATAAGGATTCTCAACATCTTTAGCCATAATGAAAATGTAGTCTGAGACCAGGATGAGAGATCATTTTACACCCACTAAGAAGGCTGTAACAAAAAGACACATAATAACTCATTTGGCAAAAGTATGGAGGAATTGTAACCATGTTGTACTGCTGGTGGTAGTGATGAATGAAACAAGTACTTTGGAAGACAGTTTAGCAGTTCTTCATAAACATACAATTCCCACATGAGCCAGCAATTCCACTTGTAGTATCAACCCAAAAGAAAGGAAAACAGGTTTATGCAAAAACTTGTGTAGCAATATTCCTAGTAACCACAATTGGAAACAATCGAAAGGCCAATGAACTGATAAGTTAACAACTAAAATATGACATATCCTTACTAAAAAATATTAAACTGCTATAAAAAGAAATGAAGTATTGAAATGCACAACAACATGAATAAAACTAACACCATAAAAACAACAAAAAATTAAGCTAGGTGAAATGTCATTTACATAGCACTATAAACTCTATGATTCCATTGATATGACATACCTAGAGAGAACAATCTCTAGAGAAAGAAAACAAATTAGTGTTAGACTAGGGCTAAGCGTTCATAGGAAATGACTTCTGTGTCTTTGCAGTTTCTTTTGTGCTGACAAAAATATTCTAAAATTATGTGATAGTGATGGCTTCATGGCTCTGTAAACATAGCAAATATATTTGGATTTTATAGCATAAAAAGGAGGATTTTATGGTATGAAAATTAAATCTCATTTTCAAGTCCATTACAGTAATGATAATAATAAAAGTTAATTTTTCAACAGGAAAATAGTAATGTTCTGAGGCATTTTAGATAACGAATTAAAATATTTATTATATTATTTCATTTATTCTTCCTTTCTACTAAGGATTCATTATATCAAATTTTTAAGAAATGTATTTTTTATATTATCTATATCATTTTAAAAGTATTTTTGTGTAGAAAATTGTTTCACTAACTGGCTATTCATTAGATGTATGGTTTTCAAATACAATATTTAAATAGCTGATACAAAATAAAAGCAGATTTCAGATTGGTTAAATCATTTAAATTCTTTCAAAATTACTCTCTTATAAAAAGGATGAAACTCACACTCACTATTGACAAGAGAATCTATCTATAAATACCACCTAGTGAAAAATATTGTTCTACTCACAAAGGATCATTAATTACTGTCTTCAGTGCATTCGCCAAGTCTGTACTCGACATTGTGTCGAAGTCCAGTTGAACAGCTGCTCCTCTGGCCTTCATGTGAGCAATGTTATCAGGTTGATCGGCAAACAATGGAATGCCCACCATAGGGACCCCATGGTAGATTGCCTCGTAGATGCCATTGGCTCCACCATGAGTTATAAAAGCTCTGGTTTTTGGATGACCTAGGATTGCATGAATTTTAGCAAAATTATTCATAGGAATAAAATGAGATGCACAATGAAAGGCTCTGAAAGTGACAGTGTTTTCTAGATAACACATTGAACTAATTTACTATTGCTTTTCAGACTTCATAGGAAAAACACGTACTCGTGCTGGGTATGCAAGTGAAGGCTGCATGGTGTGTGTGACTTCAGACTGCAAAACAATACAAGATTTCCAGTTGGACTAATGAAAAAGTGCGATCTAGATTTTTAAAATGTGCAATAAAGAAGAAAGCAAAGAGATGGGCATGAAGTGAACTGCTATTTTAAGTGCAGTCACAGAATGTGATATGTGGGGTGTGCAAGGCAGCAGGCAGTGGGTTGATGGTGGTGCTAGGATTGAGGAAAGACAGGTCACAGTTCATCATGACCTATCATCACTTTATGATTAAGATTAGCAATTTAATCCTTCAGAAAATACAGAGTAACTGATGATAGAAGAGCTATTATTTTTGGTGGCACTTGAAATAACCCTGCAGGAGAAGAAACAACAGGTATAAAGTAGTAGAAATAAGAGACAGAGCCGGGCGCGGTGGCTCACGCCTGTAATCCCAGCACTTTGGGAGGCCGAAGCGGGTGGATCACGAGGTCAGGAGATCAAGACCATCCTGGCTAACATGGTGAAACCCCGTCTCTACTAAAAATACAAAAAGCTATCCGGGCGTGGTGGCGGGCACCTGTAGTCCCAGCTACTCGGAGGCTGAGGCGGGAGAATGGAGTGAACCCGGGAGGCGGAGCTTGCAGTGAGCCGAGATGGTGCCACTGCAGTCCAGCCTGGGCGACACAGCAAGACTCCATCTCAAAAAAAAAAAAAAAAGAGAGAGAGAGACAGAGAAACAGCTCAGGAAGTTATTGAAAAATTCTATGATATATAGTAACACCAGAAATAAAGATTCTTGCTGTTTCTGACCATAAAGAATGTGAGTGTATATCATAAAATGCCAATAATTATAGCATATTCTTTTTCCCCTTTGACTGGCAAATAAATATAAAGAAGTTACGTTTTGTTTTTCCTTAACAAACATTGAAAAAGTTTGTTTCATGATTAACTATTAACACTCTAATGTGCTGTTATTAATATATCCAGTATTTGTTCATCCGAGTCTTACCTAGAAGGTCATTCTGAGGTATCCACTTATAGAGCCGAGTATTGAGACCTAAGGTATCTGGCTTATTCCCATCATATCTCCACAGAACCTGTTACAGTGAAGAAAATATCTTATTCCGTGAGTGGAATTCAAAACTTATAGAATGTTCAAACTGTAAACAGAGAAAAAGAGTAGGAAAGAGATCAAGGGATGTTAGTAAAACAGAACTACTCAAAGACTGATGTAAATAGAATACTCACATTTAATTTTGGCCAACTTCACATTTGTCAGAAGTTTCTATAATTGGATTACTTACAAACTTTAGCAGCCTCTTTCAGTAGTTTTCCACACCAGTAAGACACTTCATCTTACCTTTTGTGGGATCTGGGCAAGGGCTGATGCAATTACGTTGGCCCTTTCTTCTTTCATGTTAGTGATCACTGACCCCAGAGTAAACACCACAACACCATGTTCTCCAGAGCTCTGTACAAACTCTTCCATTTCCTGTGAAACAGAATTTGTTTCATCACAAAAGAGTAACAGCACAGCAGGCACTACTGAAAGAGATGGTACAAGTTACTAAAGAGAGAAAATCAGGTATTTTAAGGAATTATCGGAGTAAATAATATTTTCTAACTGACTCAATCACTCAGGTTTTTTTGCAATTAGATATGTAATGTGAGATAGGTAGACGCTGTTAGGATATTTGTGTAACTATGTGTGTATGTGTATGTGTTTGTGTGCATGTGTGTAAGGGAGAAAAGAAATGGAGCTATTTCACTCTAGTCAGGGAGATAATGTTAAAAATATTACATATACACTCTTCTCTTATAATCCTAAAATTACTAATATAGGTTCTTGGAAAGTGGCACCACTCAGCTTTAATTCTATATTGTTCTACTAAATCACTTGTGTTTATTTCAGGCAGGTTTTCTGTAGGATTCTTTTAGTTGGAAGCCATTGGTGTTTACTTCCCTCACTATGAGCTCTGAGGATAAGCTGCTCACTGTTGGGATAATTTTATATCTATATTTATGTTTCTCTACAGTGCTTTATACTTCACTTAGAGTTTGTCAGAGTTTTCCGGTAGTTTTTGAAAAACTAAAATAAATATATAAATAAATAAAAGCTGATGGTTAAGAACCACTGACATTTTGGAGTCAGGTATTGGAATTTGGAATTTCTGTGAATTAGTCCAGGAGTCTTATTTATAATACAGAATTGTACAGTATACAGTTACATAGTTGAATGCTCATATTTTCAGGTTATTGTTTAGGTGGAACACCTATTGACCTGAAATCACACTGTTAAACTGATGTGCTATTTATAACTGCATGTGAGGAACTCTCATCATCACTTTGTTGTGTCTCAGAGGCAGCACTTGCATCAGAATAGAAGAGGCCACCAGACCTTTCTGCAGGGGAGATCTTGTCTCTCTCTTGAGTAGCTCATTCACAATGAGGAGTGGAAACCTACTGAATATCAGAGGTCAGAAAAGTCAGGAAACTCCCCTTAATGCTAAAACAACAAGGTTATCTGGAAAGTCCCTAGCAGGGCAGGCGGCCATTTGTGGTTTGGTCAAAGGGCGGGAACCAATGAACAACTGACTAATGTTTAACTTTAAATGTCAGCCAATTGTAAACCTACAACTGTAAAAATCCCTAGTGACTCTGTAACTTGCTGTAACTTGTTTGTGTCTGACTACAAAAGACGGCTAAACACCGAGCTGGAGGTCTCTCCCTAGGATCGGATACCTAGCTGGAGGGAACCGAGTTCGAACTCGAAATGAAGCGATCCCTGCCGCTTGGCTTTGTCTCTGGACTCTGGTGGTTGCTTTCGGGTCATCGCGGGTCTGGGCATTACGACACCACATCACACTCCTCATGAAGATGTGCTTGGCTGCAATCGATTGAGAATTATTCTGATTTGCGTTCTCCAATGTACGCCAATATTTAAACTTAAATACTTTCAGATTTAATCATTGTGGTAAAACTTTTCCTAATGATTCTTAACAAAACAAAGAAAAATGTCGAAATGTTAACTCTACAGACCACATATTACAGAGTGTTTTTTTAAAATATGATTTTTAATCTTAAGGTAAGAGTCATTGTACTGCTATTCCAGGTAATACTTGGGGCATCTAGGTATTGTGTGTGATTGCAGTTGACTGTAGCCATTTTTACTGTAAATGGTGTTCAGTGTTTCACCTCACTAGCTTGATGCCAAGAGCCTTCTTTATCCATGAAGTGTTGAAGGAACCTAACCTCTGTTTACAGATTCATCACTGATATGGACTGGTTGTTTCTTCTTCTGTGATAATGTAATAAAAATAATATAAGATTAATGTCAGAAATTTTATAAAAGCATGAAAATTTTTTTAAATAAAATTTTTCTAAAATGTTTATGTTGTGATATTATTTATATAAAATATATTTTTTCATCATGGCTTTTGTCTTACTTATATAGCTCAATGTTCACATGTGACACTTACTTAGAAAATGTTAATCTTACTGAGTATATATCTTCCTCCTGCAAAAACTTGTCGTCTTGTTACCTTTATCATTTCCTAACTCCCTTTATTTGTATTACAGCTGACAGTGTAATTGAATATTTCATTGATAAAATTATTGTAATGCTATTGTATGTACATAGTATAAGTTTTTAGTCATTCCTTCATTTAAGATGTTGGACTACTTCCAATGTTAATTTTATGCATATTTTCCATAATGTTGAATAGGTACACCTTGATTAATTTTTTTATCTGTATGATTCCACGTGAATATATTATAAAACTCATGGCAATGTTCATTTTTAAAACACCTGATACATTTTGTCAAGTGTCTTATTCTCTTATATAGAAATTATCTGTGAATCTAATATTTAATTGAAATGAAAGCAACCTAGCTGGGTTAGCAATTACTTTACATAATAAACAAAGAATTGGTTTCACAACCATTGACTTGCATTCAAATCTTTCTGCAAGTTAATAACAACAGCTAATAGTAGTAATTATCACTATTGTACTACTAGTCATCCTTTTTCTTGTCCTTCTACAAGCCCTACTCTCTTCCCCTTCCTACTGGCACTATCGGTTTCTCTTATTGTGAAGGGGGAAATATTTCAAGAGTAGGGCACGGTGGCGTAGATGTTTCATTAGTCTTACCCCAGCTTTTGTCTCTTGAGAAAGTTATCATATAAAGCCCATGCAATTTGCATTCATCATAGATACTGAGTTTTAACAATGGAATAAAAACTCAGCTTTATGTGGACAAAAATTACCTTTTAAAAGATTACTTAATAATGCGATAAAGAATGCTTGCTTTGTACACGTCTTAAAAGTGTGATATTAATTTACAATATACAGGTTTATTGTGTTCTTTCACAAAGAGTATAATCTTATATGCTGAAAGATTTTTTTTGGTATTGAAACTAAGGGCACTATTCAGATACAAGTGGTATAAATTATTTGGTCTTTATTATACATGCATTGTTCTTCATCTCTGTGCTTCTCTGTCAGGCAGCTATGATGTTAAGACAAGTTGACACAGGAAGCTTTAATGAGTTGCTTGTCATATGGCAAAAATCATCTGCTTTCATAGGGTATGTTTATGCTGTAATATGTAAACCCCTGGGGTATCAATGAAGAATAATTTAAATGCTTTAGCAAGATCAAGTGATCACTGAGTTTGTCTGCAAATATTAAAGGAACACATTTATTTTATTGAGGAAGTGTTTTAAGCTGCAATACTGGTGAAGATCCTCATTACCTATGGGAGAATTTTTGAATTTCAATTAGCTCATTGTTGTGGGAAGTCAGGGACCCAACAAAACAAGTGAAAATGGCCAGTCCTTGCCTTAAGCGATGATATTATCCTGTGAAATTCCTTCTTCTGGCTCATCCTGCCTCAAAAATCTCCCCCACTGAGCACCTTGCGACCCCCACTTCTGCCTCCCAGAGAACAACCCCCCTTTGACTGTAATTTTCCTTTACCTGCCCAAATCCTAAAAAAACAGCCCCACCCTTATCTCCCTTTGCTGACTCTCCTTTCAGACTCAGCCCACCTGCACCCAGGTGAAATAAACTGCCATGTTGCTCACACAAAGCCTGTTTGGTGGTCTCTTCACACGGAAGCGCATGACACAGGTGTCTGTCAACTATGACTTTGCAAGAGAAGATAATTCTGAGGTACTGAAAAATCTGGCTCTATTAAATGAAAATTGATATCTCAAGTGACCGGTGCATGTTAAGTAATTAGTAGTATTAGTAATAATAACAAAATAACAATAATTGCAAAATTAATAATATTTTTGAGTAACTGACTATAGGCAAGAGATACTTCAAGTGTTTTGTCTGTGCTAATATTTTTTCCACACAACATGAAGTTGCCACTATTTTTGTAAATGTAGGCATCATTATTTCTATCAACATTCTAGTCCACTTTTCCATCATCTGCTACCTGAATCCATGCAAAATTTCCTGAATTGTTGGCTCTTTATCCGGACCTTCCTGCAATTTAATCATTGAATATCTTGAAAGCTCTTCTTAAAGAAGAGAATATTTTCATATATCTTTCTTTCTTAACTCTTTTTCGTAGTTTTTCAAAGTGCTTAATAAATATTTCAACTCCCAATATGTATCTGGCTCTAATTTGCCTCTCAGCATCATCTGATTCTTAGTGTCTCCCTGAAAACTAAACCTGAGGACTTGAGAACTATCCTGACCACTTTACCTGCTTTCCATCTTTTGTCTGTCTCTCCCTGTCATACTTTTACTTATTCCTACATATTGTTCAGCTCTCATTTTGGTAAGCAGTGATTCCAGGATACTTTCTATTATCTCCACTGATGCTTTCTTGGCATTGGGCTTTTCCCTGAGATCATAGATTTTATATAATTTTTATTACTTGCACATATTCTATCTTTTGAAGTAGAATGTAAGGTATGTGGGCACAGAAAGTGTGTCCATTTTTTTTCTCTGAAAATTCTGCACTTACCTCTGTTTTGTGCTAATCCCTTTGTAAATACTATTTGAATGAATGATCAATACCTTCTTAGGCGTTAGATAATGAAGACTTTAATTTAACCAACTCTATTTTCAAAGTCTCCTTAGTATTCCCCTCTATTTGTAGTACTCATAAAACTCACATACGTGTGAAGGTATCACTATGTACATGAGTTTCTAATTGGTATCTGCTTTACCCCACCCACTTCCCATCTTTCTTTCAGAGTAAGTCAACCACTCTGAATGAAGACCATAGAATCATTTCTACTGAAAATTCAAAGCCAACAAAATAAAACCAACGAAAGCATGTTTACCTTAGGTAGGGGTTTGGCAGGTTTGCAGAGGAGTCCTCCAACAAAATCAACATTTGGTAAGAGTGGATGTGGAAACTGAAAATTCCAGGAGTTTCGAATAAGCCATATATCGGCTTTCCCCATTGTCTCAGATAATGTAGTGGGTCTTCCTGACAAGAATAAAAAAAGAAAAGTGGATGACACAGGATAATTACATTAGGTTATTTTCTGAAAGGAGTTAGAATAATGTAGGCAAAAATATAGGCAAAGTGTCTGTGCTTTGAAAAATATATACATATATTCATCTATAGACACAATTTAATTTTATGTATTAATTAGTTTGCCCATGTATATTTATAAGAAAGGCAAAGTAGTAGGAGAATTGTGAGGTTAAGCTACATCTCTAATGTCATATCAGTATACTCACAATCATAAACAATTATTAAAATAAGCCACAGAGAATTAAACATCAATTTCTTTTCTTTTTAAAGCTTCAATAGTAGCATATGGACATTTAAACAACTCTTTGAGCTCCATAGTCAATTAATTCTACTGTACACATAAAAATAATTTTCTAAAAATTGTCTAATTTACACTACTCATTGAGCTAATTCTTTTATCTTTGGTTCTTCAAGTGAACTGTGGACTATGTTGTGAGTATGGTTGAAATCCTTGTACTCTTTTAGATTCAAGCTAAGATCTTAATAATATTATCTTTAAGTAAATATATTTGTAAATTATAGCTAGAAATTTTTGAGAAATTATTGAAACAAAGATTTGTACTCAATCTTCATCTGTCTTATATTTTTTAATAAAGAGACATAGTTTGAAAAAAACTATGTAGATATAACAACCTTCACACTTCAACAAGATGATTGGACTTTAAATGAATGGTTTCCAATTCTTTAATGAAAGAGTATAGAAACATTAGAAATTTCAAATTACCTTTAATGATTTATGCATCAGAGATATAGACATCCTCTCTCTCTACTATGAAGGAAATCTTCTGGTAACATGGGAACACCTTTTGATTTCTAAATCAGAAAACCAAGCTTTACAAGAAAAAGTAATTTCTGCAGTTATATAGATAGTTGTAGAAAAATGTGTAACTACTCATTCTAAATCTATGCATTCAGTAAGATGTTATTTGATGAGTTTTACTGTATTTAAGATATAAAACAATGTATAGTAAACCAGATGTGTAATTGCTTAAAGTCTTAGATGCACTAATACATAGGTTTATGATTTCCTTGGGCGTTCTGTGTGAATGATGGTCCTAGGGTTTTAACTGACCCTGTAATTTGAGCTTTTCTATAATATTTGTGAGATTGATAGATCATCTTGTATTTTCGTTGTATAAATTCACTTACCAAAATCCCACTACCTTGACTTTATGGCTTTATATAAGCTCTGTTTCAAAGACACAAATAAGTTACAGATTGAAAAAAAATACTTACCTAGAACTTCACTATAAAACTGATCCCACTTCTTCAGGTCATACAATTGGAAAGAAAAGTCAAAATAAAGCATATAGATCATATTTTTTACCCTCTCCATGAAAGTCATTTGATCACTTAATTCTGACATAACAACAGGTACGTAGGAGGGAGGGAAAATAAATCCTACAGAATGCTTTTCAAAAACGTAGCCAGGACTGAAGCGGAGACTGTACACAAGGGGTATGTTAAATAGCTCAGCCAGCAGCTCACTACCGGGAAAAACAGGATCTGCTAAAACGACATCAAATCTTGACTCTTGTAGTTTCTTCATTAATTTCTTATTTGAAACCACATCTTTACAGAACTTTATACTTATGTCACCAAACCTCCACATGATTTCTTGCATTTGTGAAAAATGTAACCAAAATGAATCTTTTGGAAGGTCTGACCATCTCTTAATCTCTTGAGTGATTATATTTTCAAACTCAGTTTTAGTTAAAGATGTAGGATAAACTTCAATTTTAAGAGCGGATGAGTTGTTGGGATCAAAAACAATGGAAGCTGAAGATGCCAGTACAGTCACCTCATGACCTCTCTGGACAAGCTCTTCCAGGATTGTCTTCATATTCATCCAATGGCTATATTCTGCTGCCCACACCAGCACCTTTCCACAACTCCCAGAGCTAAAGTAAAAGCTCAGTTGTATTAGCAGAATTACTGAAGTCCATTTCACAGACATCCTGGTGCAATGCAATGCTTGTTTTCCAGTTGCTGTTCCTTTCTGTCATTTCTCATGGTGATATCCAAAGATAAATTAGCCAAGAAGTTAAAATGTAACCCTTATACTTCAAAGTACATACAATATTATTAAATCAACATTCTGAGCATGTGCATGGCAAGGAGACAAATGAAGGTAAATGACCTGTTTACACAGATGTGACTAATTTCCCTTTTATGTTTCTGAGTGCTATCCTTCAGTTAATATCAAGGATCTTGTATGGACATGCCATTTGTCTTATGCAATATATTTAGAAGAGTGTCCAGAATTGTAGCAGTGAACGGTCATGTTTCTGCAGTCCATTTGACACAAAACTAAAGATAAAATGACTAAACATGGTCCACATATTTTGTACACTTTGTTGACATATAATTCAAATATCATACAATGTATCAATTATTGTGTAAATTTTAATGTTTTATAGTCTATCCACAGAATTATGCATCTACCATAACAATCAATTTGAGAGCCCTTTTATCTCCCCAAAATAAGCCCTGTAGCCTTTAGCCTTTTCCTCTCCACCTCTAGTTTCTGCATTTCCCCTGTCCTGGGAAATTGCTAATTGAATTTCTACCTCTATAGATTATCCTATTTTGGACGATTTTTAATAGTTGGAAGCATACAATATGTCGTATTTCATGAGTGGCTTCTTTCATGTAACATAATATTTTAAATGTTCATTTATGATATAGCATATACATGTTGATTCTTGCAACCATCATGTAAGATATTGAGAGTGTGAAGATGACACTACCTTTATGAACTTTGTGAAAGTAATCAAAGATAAAGAGAGAAAAAGAGAAAAGTAAATCAAGCTTGTAGTATATGCAGCATTAATCATTAGGTTAGCTTGTTCTCTGACTCACTTCCTCATAGTTATTTGGCTATTGTCCTAGAATTACGCAGACCCTGTTACAAGATTATAGTTCCTCTTAACTCTTCTCTAGATAATAACTTAAACATTATGAAATGATCAACTTTCCTTCTGAGGTATTCCTTCAGGTCCAGCACACTGATAAAACTATTGACTAACTGATGCCAGCTGATCTAGAGGACCCCACAGAGAAATGACTCAGCAAATAATGTTCTTTCTTGCTCCTACTCCCCTGACCAATTAATTACCCAAATTTTCCAGTCCATCACCATCTATGATCTCCTTAAAACTTGCAGCCCAGAGCTCCTTGAGGAGCTGGATTTGAGATTCTCTTCTCATCTCCTTGCTCAGTGCCCTGCAATTATTAAACTCCTTCTTTGCTGCCAAACCTGACATCTCAGTGTAATTGGACTATTATTGGCCAGTAAGCATATGAACCTGTTGGTCCCATAACAAAACTTCAATGGAATAAGTAACTGCAAATATAATAAAACTAGAAAGATAACTATAATTAGAAGTGGAACTTAATGATGTAACAGAAGTGATGAAATCTCATGATAAAACAAATAAGTGAGGAGTTACTTCTTAGGGAAGAGCAAGAAACTTATTTCTTGAGATGGAATCTACTCCTGGTGAAGATGCTATGAACATTGTTGAATGACAACAGGAGATTTGGAATATTACTTAAACTTACTTTATAAAGTAGCATTAGAGTTTGAGAGGATTAATTCCAATTTTGGAAAAAGATCCTCTATGGGTAAAATGCTATCTGACAGAATTGCATGCTGAAAAAAATCTTTTGTGAAAGGGTGGGTTAATGTATGTGGCAAATGCCATTGTTGTCTTATTTTTAAGAAATTGCCACAGCCATGGTAACTACTAGCAGCCACCACCATAATAAGTTATCAAACATCAATATTGATGCAAGACTCTCCATCAACAAAAGTTGCACTCACTGAAGATTCAGATGATAAATAGCACTCTTTACCAAATAAGTGTTTTTTAATTAAGGCATGTACTTTGTAGACTTAATATTATCACACACTGAATACACTACAGCATTGCATAAGCGTAACTTTTTATATTCCTTAGAAACCAAAGCAAATTGTGTGATTCACTTCATTGCAATATTTGCTTTATTGTAGTATTCTAGAACCAAATCTGCAACATCTCAGAAGTATGCCTTGTATTAGTGAAAACACTTAATATGAGATAAACTCTAAAATATATATTTCAGTTGAATGGGCTCTATTTACTCACCCCTTCTGTTCCTCTTTGTGAGAGCCACGCATATTATCTACTTTCATTCAGTCATGTTGGCCACATATATTAACCCACCCTTTCACAAAAGATTTTTTTAAAGTTTCTAATTCCCACAAAACACAAACATACACAGACTTTGTCATTCCACACAAAGCCCAAAGGTCCAAGGTGGTTTTGGAAAACAAATATCTTACATCACTTTACCTATGTGGACCCTCACTAATTAGCTGATAATATATTGAATAGCTATAATATAAAGACTATTTTGATATGAGTCACATGAATAATACAGGATGCTTAGAGTTCCAGAGAAAAAACACAAGTACTTCTATATGAAATAGTTAGAAAAACTTAACAAGGCAGGAACCATATGATATAAGATGAAAGCTTTGATTGCACCTAGGCAGTGTGTGGCCAAGAAGGGAGTTTCCAATAAAGAACAGAAAGATAAAAATCACGCACATATGGAGAGCATCCCAGTGTGTATGGATCACAGAGAAAGTTGAGAGCAGGAGGTTACAAAAGACAGTTAATTTGAAATGAAGACCTTAGGCAGTCTTATTTGTCATACTATGGATTTGAATTTAATACTCCACCAAAATTTACTTACACAACTTTTAAAGGATGACAGTTATGAAATCAAGATATTCCTTTAGCAAGCAACTGTGTCAAATAATATTGGCATGTAAAGTCAAGACCTTAAAATTAGAAAAGATTATTTAAAAAGTGCATTTGTGGAATAGGAACAACTCCAGTCTCCAACTCCCAGCGCGAGCGACACAGAAGACCGGTGATTTCTGCATTTTCAACTGAGGTACTGGGGTCATCTCACTAGGGAGTGCCGGACAATCGGTGCTGGTCAGCTGCTGCAGCCTGACCAGCGAGAGCTGAAGCAGGGCGAGGCATCGCCTCACCTGGAAGCGCAAGGGGGAAGGGGATCCGTTTTCCTAGCCAGGGGAACTGAGACACACAACACCTGGAAAATCGGGTAACTCCCACCCCAATACTGCGCTGTAAGCATACAGGCATTCCAGGAGAATATACCCCACACCTGGCCGGGAGGGTCCCACGCCCACGAAGCCTCCCTCACTGCTAACACAGCAGTCTGCGGCGATCTATCCGCAAGGCAGCAGCGAGGCTGGGGGAGGGGCGCCCGCCATTGCTGAGGCTTAAGTAGGTAAACAAAGCCGCTGGGAAGCTCGAACTGGGTGGAGCTCACAGCAGCTCAAGGAAGCCTGCCTGTCTCTGTAGTCTCCACCTCTGGGGACAGCCCACAGCTGAAGACCAACAGGGGAAGTAGCGGGAGCCGGTGCAGACGCGAACGACTCTGTCTGACAGCTTTGGGGAGAGCCGCGGATCTCCCAACGCGGAGGTTGAGATCTGAGAACGGACAGACTGCCTGCTCAGGTGTGTCCCTGACCCCTGAGTAGCCTAGCTGGGAGAAATCCCCCACTAGGGGCAGTCTGACACCCCACACCTCACAGGGTGGAGTACACCCCTGAGAGGACACTTCCAAAGGAAGAATCAGACAGGTACACTCGCTGTTCAGCAATATTCTATCTACGGCAACCTCTGCTGCTGATACCCAGGCAAACAGGGTCTGGAGTGGACCTCAAGCAATCTCCAACAGACCAACAGAGAGTCCTTCTGACTGTCAGAAGGAAAACTATCAAACAGGAAGGACACCTATACCAAAACCCCATCAGTTCGTCACCACCATCAAAGACCAGAGACAGATAAAACCACAAAGATGGGGAAGAAGCAGGGCAGAAAAGCTGGAAATTCAAAAAATAAGAGCGCATCTCCCCCTGCAAAGGAGCGCAGCCCATCACCAGCAACGGATCAAAGCTGGTCAGAGAATGACTTGGACGAGAGGAGAGAAGAAGGCTTCAGTCCATCAAACTTATCAGAGCTAAAGGAGGAATTACGTACCCAGCGCAAAGAAACTAAAAATCTTGAAAAAAGAGTGGAAGAATTGACAGCTAGACTCATTAATGCAGAGAAGATCATAAACGAAATGACAGAGATGAAAACCATGACACGAGAAATACGTGACAAATGCACAAGCTTCAGTAACCGACTCGATCAACTGGAAGAAAGAGTATCAGCGATTGAAGATCAAATGAATGAAATGAAGCGAGAAGAGAAACCAAAAGAAAAAAGAAGAAAAAGAAATGAGCAAAGCCTGCAAGAAGTATGGGATTACGTAAAAAGACCAAATCTACGTCTGATTGGGGTGCCTGAAAGTGAGGGGGAAAATGGAACCAAGTTGGAAAACACTCTTCAGGATATCATCCAGGAGAACTTCCCCAACCTAGTAGGGCAGGCCAACATTCAAATTCAGGAAATACAGAGAACGCCACAAAGATACTCCTCCAGAAGAGCAACTCCAAGACACATAATTGCCAGATTCACCAAAGTTGAAATGAAGGAAAAAATCTTAAGGGCAGCCAGAGAGAAAGGTCGGGTCACCCACAAAGGGAAGCCCATCAGACTAACAGCAGATCTCTCGGCAGAAACTCTACAAGCCAGAAGAGAGTGGGGGCCAATATTCAACGTTCTTCAAGAAAAGAATTTTCAACCCAGAATTTCATATCCAGCCAAACTAAGTTTCATAAGTGAAGGAGAAATAAAATCCTTTACAGATAAGCAAATGCTTAGAGATTTTGTCACCACCAGGCCTGCCTTACAAGAGACCCTGAAGGAAGCCCTAAACATGGAAAGGAACAACCGGTACCAGCCATCGCAAAAACTTGGCAAAATGTAAAGACCATCGAGGCTAGGAAGAAACTGCATCAACTAACGAGCAAAATAACCAGTTAATATCATAATGGCAGGATCAAGTTCACACATAACAATATTAACCTTAAATGTTAATGGACTAAATGCTCCAATTAAAAGACACAGACTGGCAAACTGGATAAAGAGTCAAGACCCATCAGTCTGCTGTATTCAGGAGACCCATCTCACATGCAGAGACATACATAGGCTCAAAATAAAGGGATGGAGGAAGATCTACCAAGCAAATGGAGAACAAAAAAAAGCAGGGGTTGCAATCCTAGTCTCTGATAAAACAGACTTTAAACCATCAAAGATCAAAAGAGACAAAGAAGGCCATTACATAATGGTAAAGGGATCAATTCAACAGGAAGAGCTAACTCTCCTAAATATATATGCACCCAATACAGGAGCACCCAGATTCATAAAGCAAGTCCTTAGAGACTTACAAAGAGACTTAGACTCCCATACAATAATAATGGGGGACTTCAACACTCCGCTGTCAACATTAGACAGATCAACGAGACAGAAAGTTAACAAGGATATCCAGGAATTGAACTCATCTCTGCACCAAGCGGACCTAATAGACATCTATAGAACTCTCCACCCCAAATCAACAGAATATACATTCTTCTCAGCACCACATCGCACTTATTCCAAAATTGACCACATAATTGGAAGTAAAGTACTCCTCAGCAAATGTAAAAGAACAGAAATTATAACAAACTGTCTCTCAGACCACAGTGCAATCAAACTAGAACTCAGGACTAAGAAACTCAATCAAAACCGCTCAACTACATGGAAACTGAACAACCTGCTCCTGAATGACTACTGGGTACATAACGAAATGAAAGCGGAAATAAAGATGTTCTTTGAAACCAATGAGAACAAAGATACAACATACCAGAATCTCTGGGACACATTTAAAGCAGTGTGTAGAGGGAAATTTATAGCACTAAATGCCCACAAGAGAAAGCAGGAAAGATCTAAAATTGACACTCTAACATCACAATTAAAAGAACTAGAGAGGCAAGAGCAATCACATTCAAAAGCTAGCAGAAGGCAAGAAATAACTAAGATCAGAGCAGAACTGAAGGAGATAGAGACACAAAAAACCCTCCAAAAAATCAATGAATCCAGGAGTTGGTTTTTTGAAAAGATCAACAAAATTGACAGACCGCTAGCAAGGCTAATAAAGAAAAAAAGAGAGAGGAATCAAATAGATGCAATAAAAAATGATAAAGGGGATATCACCACTGACCCCACAGAAATACAAACTACCATCAGAGAATACTATAAACGCCTCTACGCAAATCAACTAGAAAATCTAGAAGAAATGGATAATTTCCTGGACACTTACACTCTCCCAAGGCTAAACCAGGAAGAAGTTGAATCCCTGAATAGACCAATAGCAGGCTCTGAAATTGAGGCAACAATTAATAGCCTACCCACCAAAAAAAGTCCAGGACCAGATGGATTCACAGCTGAATTCTACCAGAGGTACAAGGAGGAGCTGGTACCATTCCTTCTGAAACTATTCCAATCAATAGAAAAAGAGGGAATCCTCCCTAACTCATTTTATGAGGCCAACATCATCCTGATACCAAAGCCTGGCAGAGACACAACAAAAAAAGAGAATTTTAGACCAATATCCCTGATGAACATTGATGCAAAAATCCTCAATAAAATACTGGCAAACCGGATTCAGCAGCACATCAAAAAGCTTATCCACCATGATCAAGTGGGCTTCATCCCTGGGATGCAAGGCTGGTTCAACATTCGCAAATCAATAAACGTAATCCAGCATATAAACAGAACCAAAGACAAGAACCACATGATTGTCTCAATAGATGCAGAAAAGGCTTTTGACAAAATTCAACAGCCCTTCATGCTAAAAACGCTCAATAAATTCGGTATTGATGGAACGTACCTCAAAATAATAAGAGCTATTTATGACAAACCCACAGCTAATATCATACTGAATGGGCAAAAACTGGAAAAATTCCCTTTGAAAACTGGCACAAGACAGGGATGCCCTCTCTCACCACTCCTATTCAACATAGTGTTGGAAGTTCTGGCTAGGGCAATCAGGCAAGAGAAAGAAATCAAGGGTATCCAGTTAGGAAAAGAAGAAGTCAAATTGTCCCTGTTTGCAGATGACATGATTGTATATTTAGAAAACCCCATCGTCTCAGCCCAAAATCTCCTTAAGCTGATAAGCAACTTCAGCAAAGTCTCAGGATACAAAATTAATGTGCAAAAATCACAAGCATTCTTATACACCAGCAACAGACAAGCAGAGAGCCAAATCAGGAATGAACTTCCATTCACAATTGCTTCAAAGAGAATAAAATACCTAGGAATCCAGCTTACAAGGGATGTAAAGGACCTCTTCAAGGAGAACTACAAACCACTGCTCAGTGAAATCAAAGAGGACACAAACAAATGGAAGAACATACCATGCTCATGGATAGGAAGAATCAATATCGTGAAAATGGCCATACTGCCCAAGGTTATTTATAGATTCAATGCCATCCCCATCAAGCTACCAATGACTTTCTTCACAGAATTGGAAAAAACTGCTTTAAAGTTCATATGGAACCAAAAAAGAGCCCGCATTGCCAAGACAATCCTAAGTCAAAAGGACAAAGCTGGAGGCGTCACGCTACCTGACTTCAAACTATACTACAAGGCTACAGTAACCAAAACAGCATGGTACTGGTACCAAAACAGAGATATAGACCAATGGAACAGAACAGAGTCCTCAGAAATAATACCGCACATCTACAGCCATCTGATCTTTGACAAACCTGAGAGAAACAAGAAATGGGGAAAGGATTCCCTATTTAATAAATGGTGCTGGGAAAATTGGCTAGCCATAAGTAGAAAGCTGAAACTGGATCCTTTCCTTACCCCTTATACGAAGATTAATTCAAGATGGATTAGAGACTTAAATGTTAGACCTAATACCATAAAAACCCTAGAAGAAAATCTAGGTAGTACCATTCAGGACATAGGCATGGGCAAGGACTTCATGTCTAAAACACCAAAAGCAACGGCAGCAAAAGCCATAATTGACAAATGGGATCTAATTAAACTAAAGAGCTTTTGCACAGCAAAAGAAACTACCATCAGAGTGAACAGGCAACCTACAGAATGGGAGAAAATTTTTGCAACCTACTCATCTGACAAAGGGCTAATATCCAGAATCTACAAAGAACTCAAACAAATATACGAGAAAAAAACAAACAACCCCATCAAAAAGTGGGGAAAGGATATGAACAGACATTTCTCAAAAGAAGATATTCATACAGCCAACAGACACATGAAAAAATGCTCATCGTCACTGGCCATCAGAGAAATGCAAATCAAAACCACAATGAGATACCATCTCACACCAGTTAGAATGGCAATCATTAAGAAGTCAGGAAACAACAGGTGCTGGAGAGGATGTGGAGAAATAGGAACACTTTTACACTGTTGGTGGGATTGTAAACTAGTTCAACCATTATGGAAAACAGTATGGCAATTCCTCAAGGATCTAGAACTAGATGTACCATATGACCCAGCCATCCCACTACTGGGTATATACCCAAAGGATTATAAATTAGTCTACTACAAAGACACATGTACACGTATGTTTATTGCGGCACTATTCACAATAGCAAAGACTTGGAATCAACCCAAATGTCCATCTGTGACAGACTGGATTAAGAAAATGTGGCACATATACACCATGGAATACTATGCAGCCATAAAAAAGGATGAGTTTGCGTCCTTTGTAGGGACATGGATGCAGCTGGAAACCATCATTCTTAGCAAACTATCACAAGAAGAGAAAACCAAACACCGCATGTTCTCACTCATAGGTGGGAACTGAACAATGAGATCACTTGGACTCGGGAAGGGGAACATCACACACTGGGGTCTATCATGGGGAGGGGGGAAGGGGGAGGAGGGAGGGATTGCATTGGGGAGTTATACATGATATAAATGATGAATTGATGGGTGCTGACGAGTTGATGGGTGCAGCACACCAACATGGCATAAGTATACATATGTAACAAACCTGCACGTTATGCACATGTACCCTAGAACTTAAAGTATAATAAAAAAAAAAAAAAAAAAAAAAAAAAAAAAAAAAAAAAGTGCATTTGTAACCAAAACAGGAGATCATAATAGCCTGATGTGGTTTGGCTGTGTCCCCACCAACATCTCATCCTGAAGTGTAACTACCACAATTCCCACATATTGTAGGAGGGCTTGATGGAGTTAATTGAATCATGGGGATGAGTCTTTTCCATGCTATTCTCTTCATAGAAAATCGTTGCCTTAGATTTTGCTATTTGTTTTTGGATAGTTAGTTTTCTTTACTGCCTGCTTTTCCTCAAGCCTCCTTCGCTCCTTGATTTTATATATTAATTTATTTTTAATTAAAAAAGAAAATGAAGTTACTTAGATTTTATGTCCAATGTTGAATTTCATCTTTATGCCTTTTGTCACACACTTTTTTGTTAATCGGAAACCTATATGAAAATACTACATTTGAAAACATAGGAATACATAGATGTTCCAAATTCATAAGCAAAACGAATTTCATAATCCTAATTAGTATACTTGCTTTTATTGAGTTTTATGAAATTTAATTAAACATTACATTTTTAAAAACTCATTGGATAGTGTATAAATAGTACTGCCTAAAGAGTGGAAATCTACAATTGCAAAAACAAGAAAGTTAAAATTAACTGATTGCTGGACTATAATATCAAAATTGTAATTGCCTTTTAATTCTAGAAATGTCTACTTCATAAGAAAGACTACATCAATCTAAGCTTCTACTTTTATGCCCAAGTACACTGGGTGGAGTTCTGACACAGTCAAATATGCTGAGGAGATTCTAGGGCATAATTCTTCTCTATCTTTGTTTATCGGCCCTCCCTCTATATGTTCCTTGGAGTTAGCACACTTCAGCGTTGTTTTTGTTTGTTTGTTTTTGAGTAGTTAGCACAGATCTTAAGATTTAAAATCTTGGCCAGGAGCAGTGGCTCAGGCCTGTAATCCCAACAGTTTGGGAGGCCTAGGCGATGGATCAAGAGGTCAGGAGATTGAGACCATCCTAGCTAACATGGTGAAACCCCTTCTCTACTAAAAATACAGTAAATTAGCCGGGCGTGGTTGCGGGCGCCTGTAGTCCCAGGTACTCGGCTACTAAAAATACAAAACAATTCGCCGGGCGTGGTGGCGGGTGCCTGTAGTTCCAGCTACTCGTCTACTAAAAATACAAAAAATTAGCTGCGCGTGGTGGCAGGGACCTGTAGTCCCAGCTACTCAGGAGGCTGAGGCAGGAGAATGGCATGAACCTGGGAGGGCAGAGATTGCAGTGAGCTGAGATCAGGCCACTGCACTCCAGACTTGGCGACAGAGTGAGACTCCGTCTAAAAAAAAAAAAAAAAAAAAAAAAAAAAAGATTTAAAATCACAAAATGTGAGATAGGAACTTAATATTTTCTTTTCATTTTGTCACAAACAAATGACAACAAAGAGAAGTATTTCCAAAGTAACTTCAAGAATTCATAGGTAAATGATTAGCTGCTCCCACATACACTACTATAATGCTTTAAAATTTTTTATGTAGAAGTAGTGCCTATTAATGCAAAGGAGAAAATGAGATTCCTATTACAAATGGAAAACCACACTTTCTTCACTGTGTAAATGGTTGCTTGTAAGGATTGGAGATTGTACTCACCTTCTGTGGAATCTGGGCCAAATCTGAAACAATGAGATCAGCCTTCCTCTGTAAGGTTTTGCACAACTGGTGCCAGAGAAAACACAACAGTGCCATCTTTGCCAGAGATATGGACAAATTATTTCATTTCCTACAAAGAAAATAATTTCTGCATCATAACGATGCAATATTATGTAGAATAATGTAGTTTACTTAAGCTTTAATAAAAATCAAAAGAAGTTTCCATATGTATAGTTATATTGTCCCTATATTCTGCCATATACTTCCAGTCTCTATAAGAAAGTTTGTGTTAGAAACACATGGCTTCAATACATAGTAATTATTTACTAGAAACAGTACACAACCAAATAATTATACAGAACACTTAAGCAATAGTATGCGGCTCTTTTAATATTTGGTAGAGATCTAATTCTAAAATCATAATGGTTTGCAAACTCATAAAAATATTCCTTGAAGAGTGATGTCAGTAAAATGATGAAATAATGCCCCCAAATTAATTCCCACACAAAGAGACAGCTAGTAACTATGGAAATACAAAAAGCCACACTGAATTCACCAGAGCTAAAAAAAGAGAAGAAGAAAATCCCAAGACTCATAGACATGGGAATACTCATGATCTGTAAGATGAATAATTCTTTTCGATTATGACACCCCTTCCACACACCAAGAAGACACCACTGTGAGAGAACTTTACCTGAAATTACCAAGATCAGAGGAGGAAATTTGAGGGGAATGTTCAGTTTCTTCATCATCTGTGATTCTTTTTGGGCAGCCCAGGAGAGGCATTAGGAGCGGCTAGAGGGTTGAGTGACCAGGGGTGAATTGGAAACAAGAGTGGGAGTACAAATCACAGTGACAGGCACACAGATCTCAGCAACTGCTTGGCATTCCTATTAGCAGGAATGCCACGCTGCAGAGTTTGACCAGTACCATAACACTGCAGGGGCCAAAATACAAAAGAAGGTCTGAATCTTTGGCACGTATTTTTTACAATTCTCAGGTCCTCATATGGAGCTTTTCTATGACCTGCAAACAAGTATAACATTTGAGATTAAGTTTCAGTTATTGCTTAAGTCTCTCCAAGACCTAGAAATCACTGCAAGTCTGGTTTTAAGTTACAGTGCAGAATTAAAGTTCAGATACTCCACAAAATTTTTGATAAATTCAGTGCACACCTATTTTAAAAATTCAGAAATCACAGCACATATGAATAGAAAGTTGAAAAAATACACTTTAGAGAATAATCCAGGAGAAAGATGATAAATTTTTCAAAGAAGTGGAAATGTTTTAAAAATAAAAAGAAATCCAATTGATAAAAAATAAGTGAAGTGAATTGAAAAACTCATTAGAAAACTTCAACAGCAGACTTGGTCAAACAGAGTAAGAAATCAGCAATCCTAAAGGTAAAACATATGTAATTACCCAGTCAGAAGAGCAATTAAAAAAAAAAAAAAGAAATAATTACAATTAGTGAAGTAAGCCTATGAAAACATAAACATTATTAAGCAAACTACCTCTGTATAATAAGAGTTCTTGAAGGAGATAAGAAATAAGAAGTTCTAGAAAGCATACTTAAGAAAATAATGATGGAACATTTTGTAAATCTAGAGAAAGATGACAGTATCCAGGTACCCTAATCAAATTTAATACAAAGAGTATTTCCCAAAGGCACATCCTATTTAAATGGTTAAAAGGTAAATACAAAGAAAGAATAGTGATAGCAATATGAGACAAATTTTGTACCATATTAAACAATGTCCCAATTCAAGCTTCATCAAATTTCTCAAAAAAAAAGAAAAAAAAAAATCTTGTGAGCATGAAGACAATAAAACATACATTTAAGGTGCTGAAAAAAATCTGCCATACAAAAATACTGTGCCTACCAAAGCAATTCTTAAAACCTGAAAGAGTGATAACATTTTCCCACACAAACAAAAGCTAAGGCATTCATAAACATCAGACCAATCTTATAAGAAATAATAGGAAGGAAAAATTTTTTGTTGGAAAGAAAAGGACACTCACATATAATAAGAAAACATCTGAAGGCATAAAAAGCACTTCTAATAGCAATTATAGAGACAAATTCAGAATGCTCTAATACTATAATTGTGGTATACAGGCTATTTATATCTTTATCATGAAGAAAAAAGACAAAGATATTAAAGAAAGTAGTAACTACAATTGGTTATGAGATGGAAACTTGAAAAGATATAAATTGAGACATCAAAAGTCATTATGTGGAAGACAAAATTATGTCAAAATACAGTTTTGTTTATTTTTCTTTGTGCTCAAAGTTGTCATCAGTTTAAACTATCTAACAATAAAATAATTTTGTAAATCTTGCATTAACTAAGAAGTCAAACTTAGACATAACAAACAAAAATGACATGAAATCAAAACATATTACTAGAGAAAATTGCTTAACCATAAATGAAGACACAAAGAGAGAGAGAGAGAGAGAGAGAGAGAGAGAGAGAAAGAGAAAGAGAGAGACAGAGAGATACATAGAGAGGGACAGAGAAAGAGAGAAAGATCGAGAGAGAAAGTATATACAAAAAGTAACCCAGAAAACAATTAACAAAATGGAGGTAGTAAATCTTTATCTATTAATCATATTACAGAATGAAATTGATTGAATGATCCAGGTAAAAGACATAGAGTGATTGAATGGATACATAATTAAAACTCAACTCTAGGCCGGGCGCGGTGGCTCAAGCCTGTAATCCCAGCACTTTGGGAGGCCGAGGCGGGCGGATCACGAGGTCAGGAGATCGAGACCATCCTGGCTAACACTGTGAAACCCCGTCTCTACTAAAAAATACAAAAAAAAAAAAAAAACTAGCCGGGCGAGGTGGCAGGCGCCTGTAGTCCCAGCAACTGGGAGGCTGAGGCAGGAGAATGGCGGTAACCCCGGGAGGCGGAGCTTGCAGTGAGCTGAGATCCGGCCACTGCACTCCAGCCCGGGCGACAGAGCGAGACTCCGTCTCAAAAAAAAAAAAAAAAAAAAAAACAAAACAAAACAAAAAAAAACTCAACTCTATTGTCCACACAGGGAACTCACTTCCCCTATGAAGGCATACACTGACTAAAAGGAAAGAAAGAGAAAATGTTGTTTCTTGTCATTGTAAACAATAAAAAAATTACAGTAGTAGCTATACTTAGTTAAAATATATTTTAAGTCAGGATTGATAAGAAGTTGGCCATTATATAATAATCATGAGCACAACAGAGCAACAGAATAAAATTGTAAATATATATGGTCATAATACTGGAACATCCAAATATATAAAGGAAAATTTACAGAGCTGAAGAGAGGGATTTACTGTGATATAATAGTAGAAGACTTCAGCACTTTACTTACAACACTAAAAATATAATTCAGACAGAAAATCAAAGAAGAAATCTCAGAGTTAAACTGCACTCTAGGTAAGATAAACCTAACATGGACATTTACAGAACATTCCATTGAACATCTACAGAATATGTAATCTTCTCAACAGCACATGAAACTTCTTCTAGAATAGACCATATTTTAGCTCAAAATAGGGCTTAACATTTTTTTGAATCAAAATTAGGTCATTTTTTTTCTGTAACAGAATAAAAATAGAAATCAATAAAAGAAAGAATATGGGAACATGTATAACTATATGAAAATTAACTGTGCTCATAAACAATCATTGGGTATATAGATAATTTTTTTTAAAATATATGAGAAAAATAAAAAAGGAAAGACAATATAACAAAACCTAGAAATACAGAAAAATAAGTTCTAAAACAATAAATATATACCAATAAATGTCTTCATTAAAAATGCAGAAATATCTTAAGTAAACAACCTATACCACCTCAAGAAATGTGAAAACAGAAATTAAACTAAAAAATAGTAGATAAAGGATATAACAAAATTATAGTGGAAATAGACAAAAGAGATTTTTAAAATATTTAAAAATCAATAACACAAAAGTTGGTTTATTGAATACATAAAATTGAAAAATCTTCAGCTAGATTAACTACAAAAAGTGATGACTCAAATAAATAAACTGAGAGATGAAAAAGATACATAACAACTGATACACAGAAATACAAAGGATTATAAGATACTATTATAAACAAGTTCATGCCAACAAATAAAACAATCTAAAGGATACAGAAAAATTTTTGGACACGCGCAACCATCCAGGATTGAATTTAAAAGAAATAGAAACATGAACAGGGAAATAATGAGTAAAAAGACTGAAGCAGTAATAAGAACTCACATCAAAATCAAAAACTAAAAACCATAAACCAATGGCATGGGCAAATACTTCATGACTAAAGCACCAAAAGCAATTGCAAAAAAAAAGCCAGAATTGACAAATGGGATCTAATTAAACTGAAGAGATTCTGCACAGCAAAATAAACTATCAGAGTGAACAGGAAACCTGCGGAGAGGGAGAAAATTTTTGCAATCTATCCATGTGACACAGGGCGAATATCAAGAATCTACAGGCCGGACACGATGGCTCAAGCCTGTAATCCCAGCACTTTGGGAGGCCGAGACGGGCGGATCACGAGGTCAGGAGTTCGAGACCATCCTGGCTAACACGGTGAAACCCCGTCTCTACTAAAAAATACAAAAAACTAGCCGGGCGAGGTGGCGGGCGCCTGTAGTCCCAGCTACTCGGGAGGCTGAGGCAGGAGAATGGCGTGAACCTGGGAGGCGGAGCTTGCAGTGAGCTGAAATCCAGCCACTGCACTCCAGCCTGGGTGACAGAGGGAGACTCCCTCTCAAAAAGAAAAAAAAAAAAAAAAAAAAAAAAAAAAAAAAAAGAATCTACAAAGAATTTAAACAAATTTACAAGACAAAAGAAAACAACCCCATCAAAAACTGGGTAAAGGATATGAACAGACACTTCTCAAAAGAAGACATGTATGCAGCCAACAAACATATGAAAAGAAAACTCCTCATCATTATCATTAGAGAAATGCAAATCAAAACCACAATGAGATACTGCAAAAGTACATAGAGATATCACAATGAGAATGTGATACAATTCTATCACAGTAGTTAGGATTGCAATCATTAAAAGGTCAGGAAACAACTGGTGCTGGAGAGGATGTGGAGCAATAGGAATGCTTTTACACTGTTGGTTTGAGTGCAAATTAGTTCAACCATTGTGGAAGACAGTGTGGCGATTCCTCAAGGATCTGGAACTAGAAATACCATTTGATCCATCAATCCTACTACTGGGCATCTACCCAAAGGATTATAAATCATGCTACTATAAGGCACATGCACAAATATGTTTATTGCAGCACTATTCACAATAGCAAGGACTTAGAACCAACACAAATGCCCCTCAATGACAGACTGGATAAAGAAAATGTGGCAATGTACATTATGGAACACTATGCAGCTATAAGAAATAATGAGTTGGTGTTGTTTGTAGGAACATAGACCAAGTTGGAAACCATCATTGTCAGCAAACTAACAAACAGAAAACCAAACACTTCATGTTCTCACTGCTAAGTGCAAGTTGAACAATGAGAACACATGGACACATGGAGGGGTACATAGCACACTGGGGCGTGTCGTGGTGGGTGGCAAGTGCAGGGAGAACGTTAAGACAAATACCTAATTCATGTGGGGCTTAAAATCTAGGTGGCTGGTTGATAGGTGCAGCAAGCCACCATGGGACATTTATACCTATGTATCAAACCTGCGTGATCTGCACATGTATCCCAGAACTAAAAGTATAATTAAAATATTAATCAATTTTTCTCAAATGTTTTTTTCCGAAACGCTAAAGTAAATACTATAAAAATAATTTTTCAAGAGTGTGATTACCTTGATACTAAAACCAGAAAGAAGGAACCAGAGAGAGAGACAGAGAGAGAGAGGGAGGAAAAATTTATAGACCAATAATCCAGATGAACATAGATGCAAAAATACTCAACAACTGCTAGCCAACCAAATCCAAGAGCACATCAAAGAGATTATACACAATGATGAACTGGGATTTATCCCAGGGATGCAGAGAAGGTTAAGCATATGCAAACCAATAAATGTGATACATTACATCAAGAGAATTAAGAAAAAACATAGTTTTATCAGTAGATGCAAAAAAAGGATTTGATAAAATTTAAATTTCTTCATGAAGAAAACGTTATACTTTCAACAAATAAAGTGTATTAAAAAAAACTTCAAACTTATAATGGCCATATATGACAAATGCACAGGTAACATCACACTAGAAAAAGAAAGTTGGAAAGCTTTGTCTCTAAGATCTGGAACAAGACAAATATGTCCATGTTGACCACTCTTATTCAATAAAACATTAGAGTTTCTAGCCAGAGCAATTAGCCAACAGAAAGAAATAAGGGGCATCCATTGGAAAGGAGAAACTCGAATTATCCTTCTCTGCATATGACATGATTTTATACACAGAAAATCCAAAGACTCCACCAGAAGCTCTTAAAATTGATCAACACATCTGACAAAGGCAGAGGGTACTAAATCATCATCCAAAAAATCAGTTGTGTTTCTGTATTCCAATATCTAAAAAAAAAAAAAAAAAAAAGAGTGAAAAAAAGAAATCACATTTACAAAGCTAACAAAATGAAGTATGTAGCACACCTGTTAGAATGGCAATCATTAAAAAGTCAAGAAACAACAGGTGCTGGACAGGATGTGGAGATATAGGAACACTTTTACACTGTTGATAGTTCTGTAAACTAGTTCAAGCATTGTGGAAAACAGTGTGATGATTCCTCAAAAATCTCGAACTAGAAATACCATTTTATTCAGCCATCCCATCACTGGGTACATACCCAAAGGATGATAAATCGTGCTGCTATAAAGACACATGCACACATATGTTTATTGCAGCAATATTCACAATAGCAAAAGCTTGAAATCAACCCAAATGTCCATCAGTGACAGACTGGATTAAGAAAATGTGGCACATATACACCATGGAATATAATGCAGCCATAAAAAAGGATGAGTTTGTGTCCTTTGTAGAGACGTGGAGGCAGCTGGAAACCATCATTCTCAGCAAACTATCGCAAGAACAGAAAACCAAACACTGCATATTCTGTGCATCAGTCTCCCTAGTAGCTGGGATTACACGCATGTGCTACCACGCCTGGGTAATTTTAGTATTTTTAGTAGGAACGGGGTTTTACCACGTTGTCCACCCTGGTCCCAAACTCCTCACCCCAGGTGATCCAACCTTCTCGTCATCCCAAAGTGCTGGGATTACAGGTGTGAGCCACCACACCTGGTGGACAAAATTTTTGAGAGAGGGAGAAAGGATCAGATATTTCATATTTCCCAATATTTTTTGTTTTACTGTTAGTGTTGTTGATGCTGAGATTAATAAATATCTTAGAATAAAGTTAAATATTTAAAATTATTTGACAATAAATATTATTACCAAGTTATATACAAAATTCAGACATGCTAGATTTAGGATATGGCTGTATCACTTCTGTAAAAAACACAAATTGGATTAAAAACCTTATTAATAACACCAAAAGCCCATGTTAGGTTTTAAGTTTATATTCACATTGTATATGCCAAATAAAAGAAAATTTTGCTTATGTGAGAAACTTGACCCTATCCAGAGAGGCCAAGCAGTTATTCATATGATTTGGTGACTACAAAGATTCTAGAATATAATCACCAATTTCTAGAAAATATGGTGGTTTACAAAAATTAAGAATGAATGCAAAGCTAATGGAAGACTGAAGCTTAGGTAAAATTCAGGCATAAAAATATACTTCAGAGGATAATAAGTAAATGTAGTAAATCAGGAAAGACCTGTCACAATGTGCTATGTTGTGAAAAATGAATATGTCTATATTTTTAAAGTCTGAGAGATTTAATGGTGTTTGTCTTTTTGGATCAGCTCCCCCATGTGCTTTAATTAATTAAGAATCAACTTGTTACTTGTACTTGTTACTTGTACTTGTACTATCATCCTTCTTAGAGCTTCCGGCCCAGCAGTTTCACTTCTGTTTGAATGCAGCAGAAGGGTGCAGCTTCCTGTTGTCCCAGGAAACAGCCAGATGGCATGGCACACAACCTCACCCATTCTGCTGCTGTTAGCCAGATGGGCAATGCTTGCTAGAGACTCCAGCCAAGTGGTTTCCTTTTTGTGTGAACTCAGCTGGAGGGCTCAGCTTCCTATTGTCCCAGGAAACACCTGAATAGCAGAGGATGTTTCACCTGAACCTGTCACTGGTAACCAGACAGGTAATACCTGATAGAGCTTCCAGCCCAGTAATCTTGCTTTGTGTGAGTTCAGGTAAAGTGTGCAGCCTCCTGTTACCACAGGAAACACTTGTATGGCAGGATATGTGACATTCCACCCACCACGGCCACTTCTCACAAGGCATTGCAGACTCCTATTGCCCTGGTAACACACCAACAGCATGGCAAATAATTTCACTTTTCCCCACCTTCCATAACCAGATGGGCCATATCTGCAAGAGCTTCCAACCCACGTAGCATTCCCACTTTCATCTGAACTCCAGGAAGCACAAAGACAGCAGATTAGGGCTGACAGGTCAAAGTAATGGTTTTCTGTGCCATCTATGGCCCGTTCCTGAGTAGGACACGTGGCCACAACGTTTAACAAAAGGCACACAGGCATGGAGACAGTAATCAGAAGGGGCTCCTCTAAGACCCAGGAGTGGACTAGAATCAAAGATAGTCAACTGAATTCGTCTTATTTCATAATTAAACCCCTAAGAGCATCTAGAAGGAGAAAGAAAAAACAAGTTCTGAAATTAAGGCAGTAATTAATAGCCTACCAACCAAAAAAGTCCAGGACCAGATGGATTCACAGCTGAATTCTACCAGAGGTACAAAAGGAGATGGTATCACTCCTTCTGAAACTATTCCAAACATAGAAAAAGAAGGAATCCTCCTTAACTCATTTTATGAGGCTAGCATCATCCTGACACCAAAACCTGGCAGAACCACAACAAACAAAGGAAATTTCAGGTGATTATCCCTGATCAAGATCGATGTGAAAATCCTAAATAAAATACTGGCAACGCAAATCCAGCAGCACCTCAAAAAGCGTATCCACCATAATCAGGTCGGCTTCATACTTCAGATGCCAGGCTGGTTCAACTTACGAAAATAAAAAAACATAATCCATGACATAAACAGAACCAATGAAAAAAAAGCATGATCATCTCAATAGGTGCAGAAAAAGCCATTGACAAAATTCAACACCACTTCATGCTAACAACTCTCAATAAACTAGGTATTGATGGAACATATCTCAAAATAATAAGAGCTACTTATGGCAAAGTCACAGCCCATATCATATTTAATGGGCAAAAGCTGGAAGCATTCCCTTTGAACACTGGTGCAAAACAAGGATGCTTTCTCTCACCACTTGTGTTCAACATAGTATTAGAAGCTCTGGACAGGGAAATCAGGCAAGATAAAGAAATAAAGGGTATTGAAATAGGAAAAGAGGAAGTCAAATTGTCTCTACAGGTGACATGATTATATGTTAAAAAAACCCCACTGTCTCAGCCCCAAATCTCCTTAAGCTGATAGGCAACTTCTGCAAAGTCTCAAGATACAAAGTCAATGTGCAAAAATCACAAGCATTCCTATACACCAATGATAATAATAATGATTTAACAACCAGAGAGCCAAATCATGAGTGAACCACCATTCACAATTGATACAAAGAGAATAAAATACCTATGAATACAACTTGCAAAGGGTGTGAACGACCTCTTCAAGGAGAACTACAAACCACTGCTTAAGAAAATAAGACAGTACACAAATAAATGGAAAAGCATTCCATGCTCATGGATAGGAAGAATCAGTATCATAAAAATGGCCATACTGCCCAAAGTAGCTTATAAATTCAATGCTATTGACATCAAGCTATCATTGATTGTCTTCTCAGAATTGGAAAAAAGAAAAACTACTTTAAACTTCATATGGAACCCCCCCAAAAAAGGCTGCAGAACCAAGACAAACCTAAGCACAAGGAACAAAGCTGGAGGCATCAGGCTACCTGACTTCAAACCATATTACAATTGTATGGTAACCAAAACAGCATGGTACTGGTACCAAAACAGATATATAGACCAATGGAACAGAACAGAAGCCTCATAAATAACACCACATGTATACAACCATCTAATCTTTGATAAACCTGACAAAAACAAGCAATGGGGAAAACATTCCCTAATTAATAAAAGGTGCTGGGAAAACTGGCTAGCCATATGAAGAAAACTGAAACTGGAGCTCTTCTTTATACCTTATACAAAATTAACTCAAGATGGACTAAAGTCTTAAATATAAGACCTAAAATCATAAAAATCCTAGAAGAAAACCTAGGCAATACTATTTAGGACATAGGCATGGGAAAGGCTTCATGACTAAAACACCAAAAGCAATAGCAACAAAAGCCAAAATAGACACATGGGATCTAATTAAACTAAAGAACTTCTGCATAGCAAAAGAAGCCATCATCAGAGTGAACAGGCAACCTACAGAATGGGAAAAAAATTTGTAATCTATCCATCTGACAAAGGGCTAATATTCATAATCTACAAAGAACTTAAACAAATTTACCAGGAAAAACATACAAACAAACAAACAAAAAATCCTATCAAAAGTGGGTGAAAGGTATGAACAGACACTTCTCAAAAGAAGACATTTATACAGCCAACAAATACATGACACAAAGCTCATTATCACTTGTCATTAGAGAAATGTAAATCAAAAGCACAATGAAATACCATCTCACGCCAGTTAGAATAGTGATCATTAAAAAGTCATGAAACAACTGATGCTGGAGAGGATGTGGAGAAAGAAGAATGCTTTTACACATTGATGGGAGTGTAAATTTATTCAACCATTATTGAAGACAGTGTGATGATTCCTCAAGGATCTGGAACTAGAAATACCATTTGGCCCAGCAATCCCATTACCGGGCATATACCCAAAGGATTATACATCATTCTGTAAGACACATGCATACATATGTTTATTGTGGCACTGTTCACAAGAGCAAAGACTTGGATCCAACCCAAATGTTCGTCAATGGTAGACTGGATAAAGAAAATGTTGCACATATATAATATAGAATACTATGCACACATAAAACCGATGAGTACAGGTCCTTTGCAGGGACATGGATGAAGCTGGAACCATCTTTCTCAGCAAACTATCACAAGAACAGAGAACCTAACATTGCATCTTCTCACTCAAAAGTAGGAGTTGACAAGGAGAACACATTTACACAGGGAGGGAAACGTAACACAATGGTGCCTGTCACGAGGTGGGGGGGCTAGTGGAGGAATAGCATTAGGAGAAATACCTAATATAGGTGACAGGTTGATGGGTGCAGCAAACAACCATGGCACATGTATACTTATGTAGCAATCCTGCACGTTTTGCACATGCATCCCAGAACTTAAAGTATAATAAACATAATACAATAAAGAAATATCCTTGCAGTTACTTATCACTTTGTAACAAACTACCCTCAATTGTGGGTATTCTGAAAAACAGCAAGCATTTTATTACAACTCCCATAGCATGAGTGTTGGGTAGCCTCAATCAGGTGGTTCATACATAGTATTACTCAGGCCATTACTTTCATATGGTGGCTGGGGAGGTAATCATCTGAAGGTCATTCATTCACATACTTGGTGATTGATGTAAAAAGACTCAAATTCCTGTGAGAATGAATAATCATGACTTCTTAGTCTCCTCTTTGCATCTCTCCTTGAAATTGACCTTTATCACCAGGACTTTGTGTGTGACACTGGGCTCCAAAGTGTATACAGGGAGAAAAAGAGAAAGAGGGAGAAGGAGAAAGAAAGAGGGAAAAAAGTGTAAGTAGAAGACAGAGACAGGCAGACAGAGACAGAGAGATGAAGATAATGTACTGCCTTTTCTGACATAGTCTTCAAAATTATGCTGTCACTTTCACTATAATTTATTTGCTAAGCAAGCCACAAGCCTTGCCACATTTCAAGAGGAGGGACCATAGTTTAATAAGAATGTCAAAGTATTTGCAGTGATGTATCAAACTTCCACAAATTTAAGCTATTGATTTGGTCAACAGAAGTCTCTAAGCAACTATGAAATTCATTACATATGGACATTAAAAAGACAATACAATTCTAAAAATTGTGTGAATTTATATTTTTACAACTACTGAATCATTCATTAGCATTTAAAATGTTTACTCATAGATTTTCATGTATGAAATAGCTGTCCTAAAAACTAGACTCTAATAAATTAAATGACGTAGTATACTGAGGTGATCATAAGTGACTCAACTTTGTCCAACTTATTCTGCTCCAGACACATATACATGCATTAAAAAATGATGTCAAAAAACATATATAGCCTAGTATAAAATGAAGGAAAAATGTCCATCAATTGTAAAAATTGGAGAGAATTTTAAGAATAGATGCTTGTGAAAACTATGAAAAAGTGACTTTTGGGAGGAAACTAAATGAAACATAGTACCTTGAAGTAAGGAACAAAAATGTACAGAGTGAAGTGACTTTTGTTAAAAAATAAAATAAAATATGTGTGTGCAAATGGAGATCTCCCTAGACTGCAGCAGAGGCAATTTTAAATATTGTGAAGGGATTCTCTTACAATAGAGAATATGGAGGATGTTGCAGAAATCAACACATGTTGAAGATTTCCTCAAGAAAACCATATGAGGAAATAACCAGTGACACACAGTTGAAGATTTTCAACCAAGGATTGTAGATAGAGGACATAATCAGAATGAAGCCTTGATTTTAATTATATACATATATATATTTTAAGATAAGGTGTTATTCCGTCATCCAGGCTGAATGAAATGCAGTGGTGTGTTCAGGGCTCCCTGCAGCCTCAACCTACCAAGCTCAAGTGACTCTCTCACTCCACTGTCCAGGCTGGAGTGCAGCGGTATGATCACAGCTCACTTCAGCCTCAAACTCCTAAGCTCAAGTGATGCTTTCACCTCAGTCCTCCAAGTGGCTGGGACCATAGATGCATGACACCACACCCAACTAGTATTTTAAATTTTTTGTAGTGATGAGCTCTCATTAGGTTATCCAGGCTGATCTCAAACTCCTGGGGTCAATCGTCCTATTTCAACATCCCAGTGTTGGGATTACAGATGTGAACCACCATGGCTGGACAAAATGAGATTTTTAAATAAGCATGATTCAAATGTTCAGAGATGCAAGCATCACTAATATAAAACAAGAATGGGATGAGGTGAGAAGGATGAATAAAAATAATCAGAAATTTCTGCAATCAGAAATGGGCTCCTTAATTATATAGGAAGTGATGGTTGAGTACATGAAATAAAATGAAACCAAATGCATGACTGGTAGAGCCCCCAAGAGGAATCACCTAATGCTCTAGAAATTGTCAGTAAACAGATTAAAACCTAAAAGCATTGATTGTTAACACCTTACTTTAGAAATTTCCTGATTACCTGTTTTTCTCCAAAACTCTCCTGTTTCTAGTGGTTTTCTTGGTCTTAACTACTCATTGTATGCTTTGTTCAAACATTTATAACCTGATTCAATGTGTTTGTCTCAAGTTGTATTTCATTCTGTCTTAACTCTTGCAACCTGCATGTCCTCATTATGATGGATTAATCCAACAGCAAAGTTCACCTTATCTGACTGAGGATTATTCATTAATTTTTACTTGTTTATCTGACCTTTATCAATCTTGTTTTAGACAATCACTCTGAGCCACTGTCATGATGAGTCAGGATTCTAGATCTCTTATGAAGAGCAAATTCATCCTTAAATAAAGTCTCTATACCAAAGATGAATCTATAGAAAAATGCCACTTGAAAACAATCAGTGCAGTATATGAACAAAATTCTCACTGGATCATAAACCTAAAAAGTGATTAATGAGGCTAATAATTAGGAACTTGCAATGAAATCAATGAGACAGCTTGATATGCTTTGAATTGGTGATGGTTAATATCCATTATAGGTAAATCACCAAATATCTGGCTACTCCAGTGTTGATTTGTTCGGAGTATGAATAGAGTGGTGATAGGCTAAGGTATGCATCAGTCCAGCATGACAAAACTTCCTCTAACCAAGTCTGAGCTAGCTACTACTGAAATAAAAATTCCAACCTGCTAGTATGTCAATTCTCATTATACATTTGGACATTAGCGAAGTGACCACCAGGGGGGTGGTGAACCCAGTGGGCCAACTCTAAGTCATCTTTCTCAGAACCTCTACATGCCCCCACTTTCAAAAATGTTATTTTAAAAAGAAAGCCATGCCTCTTACTTATCCAAATTTTTCCAAGATTCAGTGTCAGAAGGAACACAACTTTTAGAATGATAGTGAATGAAAAATTTGAAAATTTATGCTTTATGAGTTGTCAATTTATTGTCCCCTGGGTGCAAATATAACTTTATGATACTGAATCAGAATCCTGTAAACATTCCTCCTTTGTCAGCTAGTTGAATGTAAGCTTCATCAATCGAGAACACTGGAGTGGTTGTGAGGTGTTAGATGCTGGAAGACACATCCCTTCTAAGACCCTTCTCTTTACTATTATGCAGTAATTTTTATAATTATTATTGGGTTTTAAGAATTTGTATGTTAAAGAATATATTTAAGACTATTAAAGAATATACTTAAGGAATATAAGAAGGAACTTCTAATTAGCACATTTGTTTATCTTTTAAGAAACATTGCCTTCTGCATAGATATTAATTCAGAAAACTACATAAACCGTTTGTCCTTGACACAAGCAGATTCAGCTTCATATGTTGCTTTCATCATTAAATTCACAATTATGTTATTTTTGTCTTCAACTTCTGTGGTGCTTCATATTCCAGTCTTTAAGCAGCATATTCAAAATGTTATAGAAAAAGATGATCACGAGGATGAAGAATGTTATTTCAATTCAATGATTCCAGGTGATTAGAGTTTCTGTGTTTAATTTTGTTAACTCCTGAGATATTTAAAAGCTTTTAGAATCAATCTCAAAGAAAGAGACACATGCATAATATTGAAAGTTTTGGAACTTCATATACTTTGTAATTTTATGTCTCATGTAAACCTTCATATTCACATACTTTCCTAACTATATGTGTACATAGTATTTTATGTGTTAAGATTTCTCAATATGAAAACAAATGAAAGTATTCTTTGATAACTCATGAATAGACATAGGATTTTTGTATCTGGCTATATGGTCCATGAATTGGAAAGAAGATCTATTTTGGCAAGGTCCTTGATGCATTTCAGAAGTTGTTTCATTAAGAAAATATAAATAGACTAAAATTTAGTTTGTGTAGTACACGTTGAGTTACAGTATTTCCCCAGACTAATATTATCTATAAAGTTTCCCCTTTATAAAGAAGACATTTCTATAAAAGCACTATACATTACACTTTTTTTCTTGTACTTTGCTATTTTTTTTTTCTAGTGGCATGACTATATGTTTTAAAGTGTAGTAAAGTCAAATATTTAGTGTATATTTCTTTTCCAGACATGATAATAATTCATTTTATTACCAATTATTGCTACAACATTTTCTCCTAGAGAAGAGTACTATAAAAGTCTATTGCGTGTGTCAGAAATAATCATAATGCCTCTCTTTCTTTCAACTGTTTTAGACACAACTCTTGTCAGACAGAAGAAACTGCTCTTAAGTTGGTTCCCTTCTTCTCTGTTTTTTTATTTTAAACCTTGTTCTGAGTCCAAAGGCTGTAATGAACAACAGTTGAATGTAGGTATTGGAGAGCTTTTTGCCATTTACTACGTTTTCTCCATCGTAGACTTTAAAAATTGTTGTACGTGATATTTGGCTCCTTATTCCACCTACAATTTAGTTTTTAATATATTATGAGAAGAGAATAAGTAAAATAATTATATACATTTCCGGTTTGTATATCCTCAGTATGCAGGCATTAAAGTAGGTGGGGATACCATACTTGACAAGGTAAGGACAAGAAATGTGAGGTCTTATTGTAGGAGAGAAATCAGGTAACATTATAATCTAGAGGGACTGGACTAAACCTGCTGGACCATATCTATAATTCCTAACTAAAGGGAACTAGCCTTTTCTTTTTTTTTATGTATTACTATCCAATTCAAATTGTCATTACTAAAGCAAAAATAGTAACTCAAGTATTCAAGGTCTCATGTGGAAAATATCTTCAGTCTTTCTAACCAAACATTTTACCAGGTTGCATAGTTTTACATAGGAAGCCAGTTATGACCATCTAGAGTTTTGAAAAAGAAAATTTTCATGAGAAAATATTTTGTATTTCTTGAAGATGAATTGGAAACACCCATTTAACACAAAGAACTTGCCTAAACACCATGCTAAGAGAGTTGGCTAAGTTTAGTCCAGCTTATATGTGCATATGTCATGGATTTGTCCTGGAAGGTGACCCTAGCCTTCATGCTGAGGCTTTGCTCAGTAAAATGTGATCCTGTATTGCAAAATACCCTGTCTAACTCATTTGTCTAATAATTAATCATTTACACTTAATTTTATGTAATTTTCTATTTCCATATAGCCAACTACTCTTTTTGGTTTCCTTATTTTTATTTCCTCATATTCCCATTTTATTCACAAACAGATTTTCTTTAAAAGTCTCAGTTAACCTTTGTCTTAGTTGGGTTGAGTTCAGTTCATTGCAGTCTCTATCCCCTACTTCAGTAGTCAAAATAAAATTTTCTTGCAATTTTTAACAAGGATCTTGCTCATTTTTTTTTTTTTTTTTCTGAAAGGCACACATATATTCCATATAATTGTATTGTTATACAGAAGAGGGTTCTTTACCTATGTAATAAACATGCACATCCTGCACATGTACTTCTGAACTTGAAATAAAAGTTGAAATAAAACAATAAAAATATAATATTAAATAATTTATTTTATAATTATAGAAATGAATATATATGAATTTATTATATTTATTAAATATATATAAAAGAAGAGATTTCTTAAAATGCAAATATATCTAGTCTTTCTGGCCTTCTCAAGGAAACAGACTGAGTTTCTAGTGAATCTCATTTTATTTTCAGTTTAAAAATATATAGATAAGCATTAAAAGTGAATTATTACAGGTTTTCTGAAATTAAAATTGTACATTACTTAATGTTTAACAAAGATTAAAAATTTCAAACAAATCAAGAAGGCACAGGTCTTGTAAAATGTAGTAAAATTTAGTCCATACCTTGATATAGTGGTGGCATTAAATGGCATGATTTTCTGTATCATGCTGCCTGCCTTAGATCTCAAACAGATGTACCCTCTTTTCTTTCTATCTTACCTTAACAAACAGTTAATAATCAAGAACATAATATGACAAAGAGAGTAAACAACTGCCAAGCAGGCCAGCACATCCATAGAGCAGTACTGCAACCAGGTGAGGTTGTGGGTAGGTGGCAGCGGGTACTTTGGCTCCATTGTGGTTCATGACAAACTCAATCCAGAAGAGTTTTTGGTCCAAGGGCTTCAGAGACTGATCATAATAAATGATTGATAACACTACATCACATCCTTTTACAGCTACTGGAAATCAAATAGATATCAACTTATATAATGAACCAGAAAAGACAAATATATGAAATTTTTGTATAGATGTTAAAAAATGAGTGCCAACATAAAAGTGGATGAAAAACAAAATATTTTATTTCTGGTGGTTATAGAGATTTTGGTTTATGGGCTAGAATTGTTTCATGCATAAGATTTTCAAGATGTAAAGAGATAATTTAGAGAGAACAAGTATTTTAGCCTAGAATTGAAATCAGATAAGTCCAAACGGTTAAAAAAAATAATTTGAGGGGTACAGAAATTGAATTGTCCGTAAAAAAAAAAAAAATTAATGGAGCGGGTGTACAAGTTTCAAAATAATATCAAAGTCTAGAGATAGCAGACAAATCTGATGAGGTCAGGTACATGTCAGGGGCAAAGCTCATAAGAAGTTGGCACTGACCAAGAGTTGGTATTAACATTACATCAGTGGATTAATGGTTAAAAGTATGAAAGTGGATGGCCTTAGCTTGAATCCTAACCTGATATCTACTGGTCCTTTTTTAAAAAAATGTATCTGTTCCATGTTTTTTTAATTCTTAATTGTGAATGAATAAGAATTGTATCTTTCTTGCCTGATTATTTTGAGTCATCATGTAATGATTCTCAGAATACTTCGTAGAATTATTCTCTTCATAAGTGATTGTCAGTAAATGTTCAGTGTCATTACTATTTTTCTTGTATTGGGTATTTTAGAATCTAAGCGGCTTTTAATAATTTACTTGGAAATGTTACAGCTCCATTTGTTTCTAGTGTTGAAATAATTATGGACTAATAGACAAAGAATAAGGATGCATGTAAGTATATCGCTTACCAAGTCAAAACCAAAAACTGCTAAAGCATGGCACCATAGCATTAGCAATGGAGGTAACTTCTCTCCTTGTTACTTAAAAAAACACGTGGTGGAACGGTGTTTTTCAGAAGAGGGCACTAATTCTGATATATTTTTTCATACAATTGGATTTCATAATACAAAGAACCAATACAATGTGTGTCACACATATTCAGTATGTATCAACTAATTAAAAATTGTCATTTTTCAATACCAGATCTATGTTTATTAAAAATTATTTTTATTACTAACATAATAGTAATAGCATAACTGAAATTAATGTATGTGCTGAGATAATTTTTAAACCACATATTTTCTGGTTTCATGCAATTTGGCTATTAAACAGAAATATTCCAACTTACCCTCTTTCAAGTCAATTATTTTTTGATTTTATAATTCTTCCAAATAAGCAAATCACCAACACTGTAAGAACAAATAAATGGTTACATTTATACTAATATCTCCTCTTTTCAATCATTTTTAAAAGGCAAATTTGAAAGCTCTAGCTGTTTACAAATTATCAATGATAGGATCAAAATGTAGTGTGAAAATTTATAAAACATTGAATATGATGGTAATTAGGGATTGATTATGTCATGATGATTACTGAAATAAATCATCTTAGGAATGCTTTAAAAACAAAAGAAATGTGTAACTAATATGAGATCATGAATATGTTTATTTGTTTTATATGGTAACTTTTTAAATATGTATTTGTATTCCATAATATCATTTATATACCTTCAATATACACAAAAAATATTTAAAATGAACATTTGATGAGTTCTCATGCTGAAAGACAACATAAGTGTGCTGAAAATTAGTCAGTACTGTAATAATATTTAGTTTTCTGCTTCAACTTTGTCTCAATCTTCCTTATAATCCTTCTGTTATCATCTTTAGCAATTCCTCTTCTTTCCATTTGGCTATTTTAGAACTTATGCACTATCCTAAAACCTCTGAAAAATGTTTTCACTAAATCAAACAAACAAAAAACATATTGTGATACAATGATGTATTGATCATGGCCTTTAGGTTGCAAAAAATATATGTACTCAGCACTGTGTTCATGTTCAGAATCACTGCTCCCTTGGCCTTCATGTGAGAAAGTATGAATAGATGCTATGAGCTTAAAAAATTTACATTCGTGTAGGGTCATTAATGACTGCTTTTAATGCATCGAGCAAATCTGTAATTTACATTGTTTTTGAGTCCAATCTAACAGCTTCTTAGCCTTCATGAGCAAAGTTACAGGTTGATCTGTAATAAAGGAAGGCCCACCATAGGGATTCCATGGTAGATTCCTCATACATTCCATTGGATCCATCATGAGTCATAAATGCTTTAGTTTGAGGATGACCTAAGAGTAGATGATTTTTTGAAAAAGTATACATTATAAGTCTTAGAACTAAAATGAGCAACGCACAATATGAGTCAATGAAACAGGCAGTGTTCTGTAGATCACAAATTATTATAACAGTAAAAACTGTGTTAAAATCGGTTTCAGATCACAAAGGAAGAAGCACCAAGTCCCCTGGGGCAGTAAGTGAAGGCTACACATTAAGACATGGTATGGGACTTGAGACTTGAAGAATTAATACAAGATTGTCACACGGACAAATAGAGAACACTGTGGATAAAGATAATGTGTATCACCCATTTCTCATTACACCTCCCCCAAAAAGAAGCAGCATGCCAGAACTTGTTCTCTTAGAGAAATAATGAAGTCACTGAGTATGATAGGGCACAGTATCAGTGCAGCAGGGAGAGGGGTGGTGGGTGGTGCTTGGATAGAGGAAGGACAGGCCACACTCTATCATGAAATGTGTTACCACCACTCCATAATAAAGATAGGGGATTTACTCTCATAGAAAATGAAGCAACTGGTAATGAAAGAAGAGCTGTCATTTTTCTGTTGCATTTGCAATCTATACATTAGGAGAAAGAGTAGGTGTGATGATTGAATTAGGAGACAGACAACCCAGAAAATTATTGAAAAACAATTTTGTGAAGGTAACTACACTTGAAATAAAGATAGTTTGTTTCTGGCCATAAAGAATGTGACTGTGTATAATAAAACGTCAACCCCTTTTAGTTTATTATATTTTCCTAGGACTGGAAGATAAATGTAAAGAAGTTAGATTTTATTTTTGACTTTTTAAATGATAAATGGTGAATCAATTATTATTTCAACAGTGTGTTTTCGTTGAAGCATTTTCATCCTCACATGCTTACCCAAGTTTTCAATATTTGATCCTCAGAGTCTTACTGAGAAGGTGATTCTGGACTACCCACTATTGTTGAATATTGGTACTAAGGTATCTGATTTCCTGTCATCAAATTTCCATAGAACTGTAGATAAGGGAGCCTACAATGAGAACACGTGGACACGTAGAGGGCAACAACACACACTGAGGCCTTTCAGGTGGAGGTGGGAGGGAGAGGAGCAGAAAAAAATCACTAATGGGTACTAGGCTTAATGCCTGTGTGATGAAATAATCT